>NW_010099250.1:0-25890 GCF_000699245.1 Pterocles gutturalis | reverse complement strand
TGGCAAGCTATGCACTATGAAGATTCTTCCCAGTGCAGCTCCACAGTCACTACATGACAGATGCAGCAAAGTGGTCGAAGTGTCCGTATATAGTGTGAACACATCCAACTTGTCTACTTTAATGGTCTGTCATGTGCGAAGATTTCCTGGGAGTCTCTGCTGCATTTGGTGTAAATCCACATCTCTGGCACATCTGACATCCCACTTATACAGCAGGACTACAGTAGTTTCACTGTAAAATGGGTGTCAGCAGAGGAAGAGCCATATTTTTTTGTCCTGGATAGATACTAGGGGGAATGCTAGTGCTGCCCAAAACTTTGATAAACCTTCAGGATTCCTGCATATGGTCCAGAGTTGTCACAAGAACATAAGTTCAAGTTGATTCAGATACCAGTTTGTGACTGGATTGTCACTGGCTATATTATCACCATTAATAGGCTTTCTTTCATGAAAAGAGAATCTTTTAGCTGGTTCATATCATTGTTAATGATCATGAAGGTATGATACTGACCTAAGTGTGGTTGACTGAAGTATCAGAGTAGATGGCTCATTTAACATCAAGCCAAGTGTGAGGATAAAGCAGAAGCTGGAACAGGCTGCTGATGAGCAACAGAAGATCTGAATCCACCAGGACTGAGAACCGAGAAGGGCAGCAAGGCATGTACTGGGCAGTGCTGGTAGGAGAAACAGAAGCTGAGAATATGAGAAGCATCATGCATCTGAGAGAGAGAGATGCAGGGGCACTTGGGGAGCAGCTAGCGCTTACTGAGGGTTAGTAGCGCTCTTTAGCCTGTGTATGAGTTGCATGTAGCAGAAACACAGTATGTCAGATGGAAGTGTGGAGAGTAGGCAAGAAAAGATTAGCCAGTTTCCCATGGAAAAAGGACCACAGGGCCTTCATGGAGCTGAAACCCTTTGATCTTTAATCTGCTAAGAACTGAAATTTTGAGGAAGCCACGGGTGAGCAGCATCTTTGAACGCTAGGCAGCAGGTAACTAAATACAGCAGCTTCATTGCTAGCAATGTGAAAAGCACTCCCAGAGGCAAATTCTGCAATTAGCAGAGTCCTTCACTAAGTAGAGAAATCCCTAGAGCTGAAAACTGTGTTAACTTTAACCACATGGGTCACAGGGTGGGGATGGCTAAGCCACAGACTGAATGGGCAGAGGAAGCAGGGTCTAAATACTGTCTTTACCACTAGTGGCCACAGTGACACTGCATGTGTATTCTGCTAAATTATAGGCTGAAATATTTAAATATTGTATGTCAAGACCTAAAAAATGCTTGCAATCTAGTTAATAGCTGTAAACCTAAACGGCTGTCCTATATAGGGCAGCTCCGCTATATAGTTACTCTGTCTTAACATACTGTGCTGAATAAAGGCTCATGTGTATGAATGAGGATGGGAGAATTTCTCCTTCCCTACCAAGAAGTGTGTGGTGCAACCAGTATTTTTCATTCTGTTGCCCTAAATTTCTCCCTTGTCTTAAAAAATGGCTCTTTATCATTTCTCTTTCACTTCCTGTTTCGACAGTTGTTTCATTTCCCTTAGGAAAACCAGCAGCATGCATCCTTATCTCCACAACCTTACTCCCTGTCCTGGTTTCTCCTCCTAGTTTTAAGAAGACAGAGGATCTGGCAACAAGCTCGTACAGGCAGAAGTTTGCCATCTCTCTTCTCTGTACACTAACATATATATATATATCATTTCTCTTTCACTTCCTGTTTCGACAGTTGTTTCATTTCCCTTAGGAAAACCAGCAGCATGCATCCTTATCTCCACAACCTTACTCCCTGTCCTGGTTTCTCCTCCTAGTTTTAAGAAGACAGAGGATCTGGCAACAAGCTCGTACAGGCAGAAGTTTGCCATCTCTCTTCTCTGTACGCTAATATATATATATATTTTTTTTGTTGTTTTTAAAGCCTTGGGTTGTTCTAAAACCCTCTGGACTGTTGCAGTCCAAAATATGAGAGCTGGTGGGTATATTTTTCTATGGCACTCACTGTGTTAATCGCATTCTGTATATATTTATATATTGTATATATTTCCAGAAAAAGGTGTCCTTATAAGTGCTTAACTTTCCTACCACTATTTATTCCCTTATCAGACTTTTCATGAAATTTGCAATAAAGATGACAATAAGTACTTTTTTTTTTTTTCTGGTTTTCTTATTTGCTAGATAACTTTTTATTCTGGTTTTTGATTTGGAGAATATCAAGGGCTACTGAGCCTCCTTTCATTCATTATTCTGCAACTCACTTTTTTTGTGTACAATCATCTCTACCATTATATGTGAACCTCTTTATCAAATAATACGTATATTGCTTTTTACCTTACTATTCTCCATCTTTTCTTACTGGCAAGGAGGCAGGGTGATGGGTGTGAGGGGAAGAATGCTGTCATCTAATATATGGTAACTTAGAGGAGTGCTGTTTAGGTTGATGGTGGGGGTTTTTTTTGTGGAGGTGTATTTAAAATTAGTTTCTGTTTTGTTATATTACAGGCCTGAATTCAGTCAGTAATGACCTCAATAGTGCCTGTTTTAATGTAATCCTTGCTTGCTGACTGCTGTTCCAAGAATAAAAATTTAAGCCAAAAGATTTAATGAAATCCTTTGGGATTAGTGCTCACTGGGCTGGGGAAATTGCATATCAACCTTTTCTCTGTACTCTAACCATACGGTTTGGTATTTGAATAGGAGGGTGTCCAAGAGAGACAACTCCGAGTTCATCAATAATTTACATTTTTGTTAGTTACAAACCTGCTATTTGGGATTCTGTTGCCATAGCAATCCATCTGGGCCTGAATGGATAGTGTTTTAAGTGGTGGTTGTATGGGGATTCACAGTGTGTGCTTTAAATCCCTTCTAAACTAATCCTCAGATCTACTCTGTGACTTATTTGAGGCTTCAACAAAATCAATGTTACTCACAGTAAAAAGTTTATGCTAAGCAAATTAAGCCCATAAAATATTAGAATATGCATATGATTAAGGACTGTAAAGTTCATAAAGTATGACAATTTCTGTTTCAATATGTGAAGCAATTAATAAATGCCCACAACTCCATTTTTTTTCAAAATACATTTAATTTGTTGTACATTATGCAGCTAGAAATTATCCAGACTCTGTACTAGTTATTAGCTAATTTAAGCTTCATAATCGAATGCTAGCCTCATTTTTCCAGATGTCAGTTCTATGTTTTACTGGATGTCAATCTATTCATAATACTGTATAACTTCCACTTTCAATTAATCTGATTTTCTTTCTTATAAATAATTCTAAAGCAGAGAATAAAATTTGAAATTCCCATTCTCATTTACAATGCTACTGGAGTTGGGTTTTGAGGCTGTGCAGCTACATTAAGTAGGCTAAACACGAGCTGCTTTTTGTTTGAAGTTTGGTTTATATTTTCACGTTTTGCCACACAAAATTTCAAAATGGTTTATACAAAACCTCCCAGATATGCCACATAAAGGGATGTCCTCAGGTTCAAAAGACAATCAATAAACTCCTCAGCAAACCTGAGGTAAATTTCAGCTCTGTCAAAACCAAAACCCTCCTGAATCTGATTTCCAGAGCTTTTAGTTCTTCATAACAAAAATGTTGTCCAGTTGTGCTCTCAGACTGTCACTAAACCAGAATGATGATATACTAACTGCTCTTTATTACTGCAGAGTATAGAGATTCACTTTGCAAAATTATTCCTCAATGTTTGACAGAAGAGAGAGAAAAATATGCAAATAACAGCCATATACTCTACTAATGAGTGTTTAGCCCATCATCCTACAGAGACAAAAATTGTTTCTTCATGGAGTTTGTAAAAGATCACACGGTTCTTCCTGGCTGTAAAAACAGTAATAGGATAAAGAAACTGCAGATGGCCTGAGAGATCTTGAGAAATCTTTAATTACCATGCAACTTCCCTTTTGTCTTTTATAATACGGTTCACAATGAAAAGTGAAACGTGATAGAAGGGGCTTATTTTTGCCATGATTCTGTGATGCTAAAAACATTCTTTGTCACCTGTAATAAATGTAAATCTACTCTTTTTTTCTGTAGGAGTTAAACAAGAGTTTCCTGAGGAAAACTGCAAAGAATCCCTTCCTTGCAGTGGAGTAGGGTTTCATTTCATGAGCAAAGACATGCATGTATATTCTTAAATTCAGTGTGGCTGACTGAACTTTTTTATTTTAGAGGTCCGGTTGTTCTACCCCAGCTTAATGGGACTATTTCCATAAATGGTTACCACTAAAGGTAACTGGGAACAGAGAGTTTAGAATTAACTAAAAAAGGCTTTGTTTCGATTGCTTTTGCATATCATTATGACTAACTAAAGTAAAAGTTGCAGATCATTTACGTGATTACTTACCCTAAAATTACATGCCCTAAAGTATGTTCTGTAGACGCCATTTGTAAAATATAGATTATGCTTCAATGAGATATTACAAGATGTATTCAGGCATATCAAAATGTGTTTCTGTTGATATTTCCAATGGTTTCATTAGGAAAAGTCTTCCCTTGCAAATATTATTGAAATGAAAACAGAGCCTTGGAAGATACTAGCAGTATGACAGCTGCTATTTGTAACTCTGGAAATACAGTTGTCCCTGCAGGGGATCTCCTGCACTGAAGACCCACCAGAGTCCATAACCAAGGGTGAATGAATTAATCTTCCAACACATCTCATAAAAAATAGCCTGTGTTTAATAGTAAGTGATAGAAACACAGTTGAATTTCTCTGGTAATTTTTTAAATCTTTCTCTAGCAATGCAAATCATTCCTGTTTATTTCTCTCCATATATTTTCGCTCTGCTAATTCTTGCAAAGAGTGCTGATATTTAGTCTCCTTGATTACTGTTGATTTTTATTGATTGGTTTTTACTTATTTATTCCAGAGCTGTATTATGTTTTTCATGTTTTGGAAACTCCGTCTGTCAACTTCAAGGAAGCAGGCAGGCTGTCTCTCTTTGCACTTAATGAAGCACCACACTTGCTCATGGATTCACATAAATTTGCTTCTCTAATCTAGCATGTAGCCTGTATTTTTGTTCAGTTATTTCCAATTAATACTCAAGTAAGCATCTGTCTTTCCTTTACATTTTCTGTCTTTGCAGCAGAAGGAAATAGTTAATCTTCTGAAAGGCTCAGTAATAATATGACACAGCTTGACACAGACAGCTTAGAGAAACAGGGGAAGATTGAGACAGTGTACCACAGAGCAGGTGTGACTCTGGGGGTGTTAATTTCTCTAAGGCACTTGCAGCTACCTCTATTCAAATGCAGGATGTACACAGAGACCTGAACCAAAACCCTGGCTCTGAACCCCAAGAGAAGGTTGGGAATAGTGCTTTTAAGTGAAGCCTGGCTCTGAGCGTGTCTGAATTTCAAATCCCTCCTTTTGAGAGGGTTTGAATGCCAGGGAGAGGCAAAGTTTTGGTTGAACCCATTCAAGGGGTATTTGAGTACAGTAGTTCAGCTTAGGTCTGTCATGGCCTGTACCAGGACATTTTATACAGCTAATAAGGAGCAACGAGCTATGTAAGGCATGCTAAGACTATTGTCAGATGTATTACAACTCTGGGAAAGAAGTGAGTTGATCCGGCAGCTGTGGGATGTCATACATATTGACAGAACTCTACAGAAGGCAATAATAATTTTTTACTAAAACAGAAGGGAAAATTAGATTTTTTTAATCAGTTATGTTCTGAATCCTTTATTATTTGAGTATGAAAGTTCGTAGCCTGCTTAATGTAGAGCGAGATGCTGGATGGAATCATGATTTTCCTTTTTTAAAAACCAGAGTAAGGGTTGATGTGATATAGTTTGACAGTTTTAGATAACAGCAGTTTCATTTTCCTCTGACAAAGTTGATGTAAAATTCAAAATACATTTACCTGTCTTGGTAACTGTGCATTTGGCTCCCTTTTTTAACTGCATCAAAACTGGCCATCTTCGCATTTAAGTGCCTTCACAGCTTGGTCTTGCCTGCTCTTTCACATCAGTGTTGTCCTTATTGCAACCCTTATTGCCCATCAGTCCCAGTTTTCTCCCTTCTCTAATGCAACCTTGATTTATTAAAATTAATAGTAAAAATCTGCAAAGCCAGTAGGCTGTGTTTCTTCAAATCCTGCCTTAAAACTCACCTCTGTTGTGATGCCTGTAAACTGCCCAAGAAAGGCTAAGCAGCTGGTGTGCTGTGATCAGTGCTTATTATGCTAATTGTCTGCATGAAACAGTGAGAGTGAGGCATCAAACACTCCCCTGCAGCATGTCCCACTCTCCTCCAGAAGCAGTAGGGGAGGCTGTGGCTGTCATTGGAGGTACACTTTGTTTCTTCCTTAACGCCTCAGTCTAATGGGGTAATCCAGCCAGGATCTAATACAGCATGAGAATTTAATTTTGACCAGAGGATTGCCACCCTCACAGGTGTGAAAGCCTGTCACCTTCCCTGAACTGGGGACAGCTGCAGGTGCCCATATACAATTCAGATGCCCAGAATTTGGTATGAGGTTTCAAAACGGATTTGTCCCCTGACCCTGTGGATTTCCCATCTCTGCTGCTGTTGTAGTACCTAAGAGTAGAAACTTTGCCTTTTAAGGAAAAGGAGCAATGTGTATTTTCTCTTCTGGATGCTTTCACAAAAACCCAAGGCTTTAAATTTTGGAGTGAACCAAAACTGAACATGAAAATGGCAAACTTCTGTGGCACAAATTAAAGTAGGTAATTTATTTTATGTAAATGGTAAAAGTATGTATTTGTTTTTCTTACAGAAACTGGAGTCCTGAATAAACAAAGAGAAGAGAGTTAAGCACACAGTCTGTATTGTGAACAGTAAGTGACTGGTTTACGTACTCTGAAGCTAAACACCATTTATCATTCAATTTTTTTGGTATTTTTTTCTTATTCACAGTTCTTTTAACAACTGTAAGAAATTAGTGTGGTGAGCATTTCTGCCTTTTTTCCAACTCAGTTTCATTTCACAGGGGTAGAGTTTTGTTAATCCTACAATCATCTTAGATAAGAGCCCCAGAAAATCCACACAATGTGTCTTCATTGCTGCCCGTACTGAAAATATTGCCTTTCTCTTCTCAATAAAAGTGAATTGTAATATTAGAAGGTATCAAGCTAAAAATTATATTACACAAACATTTGCTCACACCTGAAATTTCGCAGAAAAACACTTAGGTTTGTCAGCATGGTTAGATCCTGTTGGGTCAGGACACGAGTTTTATGAGTTTATGTTAACCACTTAGGCACTGACCTATTGCTCTGAGCAGCCCTGGTCAGGGCTGTGCTGTTCACTGCACAGTATGACTGATAACAACACATGGCTGCACTGGCCTTTGATAACTACAGCTTTCTAAAACATCCAGAAATTAAGACTGCTTGCTGAGGCAAAAAAAAGCTATGGTTGTATTGTGGATGATACTATTGATGATGTCCTTTTAAAAAAGAACTCAAGCTGCTGGTGAAGTATAAGTCGTGATACAGCAGAGAACAAATACTTTTATTGCCAATCCTAACTAACATGCCCTGAGAAACATAGCAGGGTATGTGGGTTTACTGCATTACTGAGTATTAAAATGTGGCAATATCCTTTGAGAACAAAAGCAGGTGAATGTGTGCTAAGGCATTTCTATTAACAGTTCCAACAAAACAGTTCCTCTATGCTAGGTGCTAATAGAGCCTGCCTTTTTGTGGTAGAAGATTGTGGACAGCAAGTAATGCACAGAGAATATGTGAAATGAATATATTTTGACAAGCAGTACAAATAAAACTCTGGTGGAAAAGAATGTGTATTAACCTCAATGGCCAAAAAAATGCCCAGTATCTCTCTGGGCAACCAAGTTCAGTTAGGGGTTTTAACATTACATTTAATCAGGCAACATGAAAGGAAATGTGTGACGTTTCACTGAAGCTGAGGGCAACGTAATGCTTGTTTGAAAATCTGTATGGTTATTTATACAATCTACTAAACTGTGCTACCAGTAGGCATTTTTTATACATATAATGAAACATACATTTGTTCCAGAAGAGTATTAGGAAAAAAAATAGTTTTAAAAAAAATTCTCAAAACTCTTATTTAATGATTCCTCTTAACTTTCCATTGTTTCTTCTATCAATCATACTTTCCTTCCATTTTCTCTTCTTTCCACCCCAACTCTTGTGGTTTATATTCCCTACATCCTATCATGCCTCTCTTCGTCCTTTATCTTTCCGGTCTTTTACCTACACAGCTAATCTGCTCCAACTTCATAGTTTCTCCTCACATCCCCCACCCAGGGCCATCTGCTCTTCCTCTTGGTAGAGCTGCATTGCAGAATGTTCCCGATCCTTGAAAAATTTTGAGCTTACGATTTCTAAAATCAGATACTCTACAGACCAATAGCATTATTGGTATTGTTGGGTAATAATGCACAGGATAATGCCATATACCTATATCTAAGGAATTTGTGAAGGGTTGCAACATACAATAATATGGGTCAGCTCTTGCAATTTTTATTTGGCATGTGGAAAGATATGGTGGAACTTTTGAGAGTTGTTATTTAATATATGGGATCCCTTCAACCAAATAAATTATGTTTTTCACCTGGATCTTACATTTTGACGGTAGATGACTTACTTATATGCATAATTCAACTGATGTATGTATACAAAAAAATCCAGGAGTTGTTGTAGACCTATTTGTAGAAAGTAAATTTCACTACTGCAGACACTTGAAGATTTTCTCCTCACTTATATTCCTGTGTCAAGTGGGCAGAGCTCACATGCAGCTGTTTCGGAATAGCATGTATTTATTTGTGTATAGTGGAAGAAAATTAATCAACTATTATTGGTCCTCCATCACATACAAATTCTCTCTCTCCTGCTGGCAGAATAGGTTGACAGAACCTTTTCATAGTATCCATCAGTTAATTTTATCAGTCATGGTATTATGATTACAAACTACAAATGATCTAACAATGAATATATAATTACAGGAATAAAACTGTACAGTGGTTATTTAACATTTGTAATGTGTAATTTATTTAACACTCTCTTTGGAATATACATGGGAAATTAGAATAATAAAACAGAAATAAAATTACATTTATTTTTCATCCATCATCAATGATGAGCAATATTACCAGCTTGATCAGGCTGTACCTTCAGCCATGTAGGGAAGTTCATGTATGCTACCTTTGGGCCTGCTTAAAACATCCTTGTGAATTGTATGTTATTCATACACTAAGCAGTAAGTCATTCTTCTGACACTGGGATTGATAAATAGTGGATCTTTGTTTTAAAATACTTTTTTCAATATGAATTAAAACCTAAAACTTAAAATATCCAGTGCTGAGAGGCAAAAACATTGCATTCCAGATACAGGAAGAATATAAAATTAATATTGTCCTTATTAAGAAAGGGATAAAAGAAAAGTCATATTATATACTGTATTTTGTTCTTTGTTGTAAATGGAAAGGCCTTTGTAATTTGTCTTTGATATTACAAAAGATCACAGTTATCCTTTGTGGAGGAGGGAAAAAATCTTGCAGTATGTGTTCCAAAAAGATGTCCATTGTCCTCACATTGTCAGCAGCAATCAAATTTCATCTGCCACATACTTTGGTTTATCAAATAATTGACATCTTTGGAGCCTGCTGGTTAATAGCAATTTTTTCATTGTTCTTGTTAATAAAGACAAGTTCAGGTAATGTGACGTAAATTAGGCGCCTGCCTAAATGAATTGCTAATGCAGGAGGAGGATGGCCAAGGCACACTCTGCTGCGAGCAGATGAGAGGAGGCTTGGCCTGCTGACAATTATTGTATGGGCAGTTTGACTCCATTACATGTAGAGGAACTAAATTAATGTTAGACTTACCATTAGCTCATGAGCACACAATACTACCATTGTTTACCCTAATATCTGTTTGCTATCATGTTTTCTATTTTACCATTTACTGTATTATATCTAGAAGTATGTAACATACCAGAGATGAAGCAGCTAAATGAAGAGTTCCTTGGGTTTGGAAGGGTCAGTTTTGTAAAAAGTTGAATTTAGGAGCCTTCAACAGGAAATCAGCCTGTGGTTTCTGAATGTTCTCTGCTAATCACAATAATCTTCCCTTACATTATGATTTCAATCTTTCATTGCAATATAGTAATCTGGAAGCAGCATGGAAGTGCCCTCATTCCCCTGTGCTCCCAAGTTTTGACACTGCTATTAAAATTCATATGCATGTACTGCAGGCTTGGATAAAATAGTTCATTTGACTGTTCACACTATCTGAATTCTTTAGTAAGGTCTTCCCCTAAATTAGTTTCACTTTTTTTTCTTTTTTTTTTTTTTTTTTTTTTTTTTTTTTTTTCCTGACACAGTGGAAGTGTGAACTCCTGGTAAATTAGACAGTAACGTTTGCGTAGTGTAAAGATTTTTTTATTTTGTCTCTGTTTTGGTTATCATGTTAAGACTATTCAGAGTAGTACATTCCCTGTGACTCATATGCTTACAAAATTCTGTGCCTCAAAACCTCATTTTTCTTTTTTTTTATCAATAGTGTATTACAGACACAGCTTTGCATTTTTTAATGTGAGATCTCTGACATGGATTTAGATTCTGTACTGCTTTGAGGTATGCTAGTTATGCAACCTAATTTTGCAAAATGGTTCTGTGTTTGTACTTCCCTGGGGCTTCAGTTTAGTTGTCATCTATCATTTTAGCACTGTGATTGATTACTCTCTACTATTTAATTTATCTGCTGCAGCTTTTCAGCTTTTTCTGCAATTGGTAAACACATTCTTTTCTAGACACATTTTCAAATGATGTGTTTTCCAAGTGCCCTGGAAGTCATGTAATCATATTTTTCTCAGCTGGGAATTTAACTATTTAAGCCATTTAATCATTTCAATAAATTATTGTCTGATATATTGTCTATTACTTGTAAGTTTTGCCCTGGAAATCTGTATTGTATTTTCTATTTTTCAATGTTATTGTATATATTTATTCTGAAATATTTCACAAGTCAACTTCTGTCAGCAGTATTAACGTGTTCTTGTTTTCTTGTCTTTTATGTAGTGTTCCTGTACTATAATTTGATATTTTAAAACATTACATTGAATATCAACTTGTCTATGATTTTAAATCAGACTCTTTCAGAGTAACATCAAGTTTCCGTTTAAAAAGGGGGGTAGGGGAGGGGGGTTGTATGAAGTCATACTGTGTATATACATGGCAGCAGTTTTACACAGTTACTGAGGCAACTTCCAAGAAAATACTATAATGAACTGCTTCTATGGTCCACATATCAAAGAAGTTTTAATGCAATTTTTCTTTTCTCCTGCAGCTTTTGTCATGGCTCTGGGGTATCTGTGTTTTTGAATGGGGAGGCTGATAATTTGTTTTGATTTTTTTTTTTTTTTACTTTTTAGTTACTGACTGTATTTAATATTTGTGATTAAAATCTCTCAGTAAGAAGAATTATACTGTGTCATCATAATGCAGCTTTGCTTACGTTGGTAACTGCTATTGTAGTCCTGTCTCTAAATACAATCAAAATTAATTGACATCTGCAGCATTGCTTGCTTTTTGGGGGCAGTTTGCTGTTCTTTCCTTGTGAGAGTGAGCTTTTAATCACTACTTACCTTTTGTTTGTAATTCTTAATCTCTTTACACAATCCTCTTTTAAAGACTCCCCGTTTAGCTTTAGTTATGTATCTTAGTAATTCCTGGTAGGTGAATTCCAGACCACATTTCATTAGAGAATTGGAGATAGCCAGTTGTGTCACTGTTCTGTCACTGTTCTTGTAGTGAATTATGCTTTGATTAGGAACTGAGAGGACAGACTTTCCTCTCAACTCTGCTATTTTGCGTTTATGGTACATGAAGGTTAATTCAAAAAATAACTACTGTGATACAAGTGATTACATACATAGAGGTTAAGGTGAGTCCCTAGTATGGAGCTGGTGATAGCTAAGGAACATTATTTGACAGTTTTGGATCCTCTCCAAGTATGAGTTTTTTCTTCAGCAATAATTTACTTTGTTTCCTTCTTTCAGAGTTTCACACTATAAATTTATGAACATCATATTTTGACCACTTTTCTTATGTGAATGAAACTCTTTCAAATAAGTTTATTCAGAAATGAGAAAAGATGCCTCTTAGTCCTCTTTGCAATCATATCTTTTCAGATACTAATATATTGACAACATTTATCTCTGAAAATGCAAAGAGAATAGGAAATTCACTTACTCAGTTTCCCATGTAAACAAAAATGTTTTACGAAGTCATTATCAAAGATAGCACATAAAAATATTTTATTGTATTAGTCTGCTGTGTTTATATTGATATCTGAAGTGAATGAAAACGAGCACTGTAGAATTTTTCTTGCAATAAATAATTTTGAAAATACAAAATGCAAAATTAAGTATATTTGGAAAAACATGCTTCCTGGGATTAGGATTTTTGGGCAGGGGGACATACTTTAGAACAGATAGAAATTAGGAGTGGTTGGAAGTGCTCTGGGATATATCAAATATGTTAGCAGTGTGTCTACAGTGTGCATCTGCTTCTATACCTTCAGTTTTGTGCTGGAAGCTGAAGAGGCAAAGACATGGTTTTGCTGTGAGAGGAGCCTCTGCACAAGGGCTCTGACAGCAGTGCTGATTGATGTGTTTCGTACTGGTGGCTCTTGGAGCTATGCTAATAAATGGAGCAACAGTGATTTGAGCTGAAAGCACAAGTTTTTGAACATGGTGGTCATAAAGCACATAACTTATAGGCCATGTTTCCAGTCTCGCCAATTAAAAGGCTTTAGCTAAGCCATTAGAGATATTAAGATTTTGGTTTTTTTCCATGAGCTGTGTATTCTGGAGTTTTTCTTATTACTGCCTGATTTCTATGACTGCTTCAGTCCTTCCAAAATCTTAAGGTTTAGAAGTGTACTTTTTATTAAAAGGTGAGATTTTCACGCAGTCACATGAATCCAGGAGATGGAGCTTCCAAGGATAACTCCCAAACATTTATTACAAAGTCTGGCACTACTGTGTAAAATGCGTGATAGCCCGGAGGTCTCTGCTAGTACTGTACAGCAGTACACTTTGATCTTTCACATAATAGGTCTCCCAATACCTTTTCATTTCTGACAGAAATAGTGCCCAGGCTGCTCTTATGCCATAAGCCTGTTTCACTCATCCTTATAAGTTGTGGTGTCAAGTGAGAACATTTGTTTTAGAAGGAAGGATGAGAAAAAAGGAATAAGATGTCATTTAGACTGTGCAACCTTAACCATTTTTTATGGGATTTTGCTCTTAGAAACCTGTCTTAGCATTTGAATCTTTAGTTTAAATGAAATGCTTAACACCAACAGTTTATTTAAAGATCTAATTTTACTACAGGGATAATAATTTTAAGAACTTTAAACTGTATTAAACCATTAGCTAATAAACCACTAGCTGTTAGACTGTTAATAGTTTATCCTGCAGATAACAGTGGTTCCTTTTGGAGAGTTATGGTCTATTGGGCAAATATGCATTTAGGGAGGTTTTAAAATGGGAATTACATCTAAACTTTATAATTATGTGCTTAAACATTTCTTAAGGAGAATACAATCAGTAGCTTTTTGTATATGAAGCCATATGCTCCTCAAAAAGATCTAAATGTTTGCAGTACAGAGCTATGCTTATAGTAAGAAATTGTTACATTTCACTTGCTATAGTGTTGTCACTTTTGTATTTTTTCTGAAATTTGACTATTGGCAGCGTCAGTGTCTGGAGCTATGACCTGTCAGTGCAGACACTCCAGCTGCACTCTGGAAAACCAGTCCACATCCCAATCCTTGCCAACGAGTTCCATATCCATTTAGAAAGAATGAAAGAGTTTGAAACCTGACTTCCTTTTAAAAACAGGTGTTCAAAAAAAGGTAGGTAGGCAAGCACTCTCTGTTTTTTCTGTTTTCACATGTATTTTAAAGACTGTTTCCTCCAGGAGTAATAATTGTAATTTATATTAATATTCTGCAGAGTAGGCTCATTATATTCAATCACAACTAGAATTCTACTTACACTAATTGTCTTTGAAGCAGGACCAGTGATTTTAAGCATGTGGAAAGCAGTGCAATGCTCTCCAACCCCATCATGGATCATATACAATGGCTCTCACAGCTTTCTGGCATTCACAAGAGTGTGACAGCTGTATTTTCCCATTCATATGTTGGCTGTCCTTCATGGCTGATCAATAGTGAGACTTCATTTCCTCCAGTCTCTTTGTGACAGTACTAGTGGGGATCACACTGTTAAGTTCTATCTTGAATTAGAGGGAAGTGGTTTTTGTACTTGTCAGGCATTTTTTGTGTGACTGTTGGAAGTTCTTTCTTCATTAATGTGCACCTCTTGTGTCACATTTTCACTTGTGGTATTCGGAAAAAGAACTTCACTTAACTAACGTTACTTTTAATTAATTTGGGTATCCTTTTTCCTGTTAAATTTTGCTTCGCAGTCTGAGGAGTGCTTATGTAGATGTCCCACCCCCCCCCCAAAAAAAAACAAAAAAAACCCCAAAAAAACCCACAACAACAACAAAGAATACAAAAGGAGGGGAGAAAAAAAGAAAAGGCATGGAAGAAATCCAGATGTCTGATACTGAATTTTTCCAAGGACGTATTAATGGACATGACCAACTTGTTGAAACCTTCTTGAGTAGCTTTCCTTTTAAAAACTAATATGGTGGCACATAACTTTAGAGGGGGTTTGGAATTCACTCCTGGGGTGAAATTTATGGTATTGTTACTAGTATGAAGAAAATGAGCTGATACCGTCCCAGTATTGCGAAGACCTTGAAGAATGGCAGAACCATGTACTGCTGTTACTTATTGTTATTCTTTAAGACTCTGAGAATGTTCTGAGTATTGACTTGTCCAGCAGCACACACTTCATAAAAGGTGCCAGTGTGTTGGTCTGTTTGATAAATGTGTTCGTCAGTACTTAGTTGTTTTTGATGTATGTTAAAAGAAACTGAGATTATATTTGCTGTTAAATAACTATGGCTTTAAAAAAAATGGCTTGCTTGGTGTTTTCTAATCTTGAAAATACATTTGTAAGACTGTGAACAAATCCTGCAAACATCAAACAGAGTTTCTTGCTTCATTTTTTACCAACATAAACTCTCCCTGCCTCCCCTGTTCATTCTCTTGGGAGAAAAGCAGCAGAATTTACAAACCTGAATAATGAGATGGGGTTAGGGAAGAGGAAAGCTCTGGTATAATTATCCTAATCTGCTACATATGACTATGACATCTAGCCCCATATTGTTTCCGATTCTCCTTTCTCCTTTCATGTTTTGTTTACATTCACATGTGTCTCCCTTTGCTGTTGTCTTATTGGCAGCTCTACCTAAGTCTTAGTTCCCCTTCTAGAGCTACCTTAACCATACTCTTCTGGAAAAGAGCCCTCATTCCCCAGTGTCACCTAATTTGTTTTCTTGTAGTTTCCATGGCCCCTGATCTTCTTCCTAACAGTGCTTTCAAAACGATAACAACAGGGATAAAATACAGCTTCTTTCACTTACATCTGCTGGAGTGCTGCAACTAGGTTGTGACTGACCTTGCAAAGAGGTACTCGAGCTGGGGTGGCACCCATTTATGTGATCAGCAATGTATCTAGATGCAGAGAAAGTACTTGGTTTTATATGTATGTTCCTTCCTCCCCAAGCCCAGATATCTTACTGTCATACCAGAGAACAATGAGGGAACCTGGGGTTTGTACCTATTCCCTCTGTAAGTGTTTGTTTCCCTGACATAAACTGGGAGCTCTTTGGGCATCTCTTTATCCCAGTCAGCAAACTGACTTAATAGCTTTGCTTCTGCTTCTTCCTTTTCTGCGTATTGTAGGCATGGTGCTATAAGGTTACATTGCTGCGGATAGAACACACTAAACTTGCTTACAGATGATACATGAATACATTATCTCTGTGCCTTTTTGTTGATTGTTAAACCTTTAGCTTTAGCATATAGTACTTTCTCCAAATTATCTGCCTGTAGCACGCTAGGTCTGATCTGTTTGAAGAACTTCTGTTTTCTGCTGATTAGATATTTTACTAAGAGCTCCAGACTACCCCCCCTCCTATATTTGTGTTTCTTCCTTTTCTTCTTGCGTGCATGTGTGCGTGCTCTCTTGCTTTTGCTCTCTGTGTACACAGTCTCTTGCTTTTTTTCTCTGTTTTGCTGGAACATTATGTCCTCAGTTGTCAAATAGCTTTCTCTCAGCTGAGAGGACTGGAACTGAAGTTCCAGTGCTGAATTGAAAGAAATCAACCAGAAGCTCTGGAAAATGATTAATTTTTACAGTGAAACTGAGATTTAGGAGTCTTTTATGAAGAAAAGTGTATTATTAAAAATATAGTGTTAGACTTGCAAAAAGGAGTCTCTAAGATTTAGCATATAAAAATGGAAATGTTATGATAAGTTTATGAAAACTTCAGGGGTTATTTGAATGATCTGTTTCTGCAGACTAAATAAAGCTGTTTTATTAATCCTAAGTGTCCTTTTATTTGTTGCAGTATATTCAATCAGGTTTACAGCATCTCTTCAACGTTAGCTTCCCAGGAACACCACCACCAAAGGGCAACTATGGGTCAGCTGAGTGATACAGATACCATGCTGAAAGTAAATATGGCTCATTAAGCAAGTTGTCATTTTTCAGAAACAGCACATCCATTCCTGTACAGTATCAACAGGAGATTTAAAAAAAATGTGTACGGGATTCAATGAACTGTTGAACAATCTGTGTTTACTGACTAATAACTTATTTTGTGAGTTAATCTATTGGTCAGTAAAGGAGAAAGAGACAGGTTATGAGTTACCGAGTATCATGAACTGCGTGGTACAAGGAGAGTGGTTAACACTAGAACTGTATGACAGTTGTGAATCATTGCTGCTTGAAGATGCCATGGCTATGAGGACACATTAAAGCCTTCTGTAAGGATTCTCTATAAAGTTGATCGAGGTACCAGTAAAGACATTTTTATAGCGCTCCATCCTGCTGTGTTGCCAAACTTCATGAGTGGCTTTTGGGAGGTGACTCAGCACACAACGTGCCTGTCCCTGTTTAGCCTTGCCTATTTATAGACGTATTCTGGTTACCAAAATGCTGCTTCATCAGTTTTTTAGCTTAGGAGTACAATATAAGTGCTGTCACAATGTCTTTAAGAGAAAGTTATGACAGGGTAATTGGACAACTCATGTAACAACTTGAAACACACAGGTTTAGAACGACTGGAGCTGTGTCAGTTGAATTTGTATTACAGTGCAACCTGCTTTATGGAAGTCATCTCAAACCGTGGATTTGGAAAGACTTTTCATGAGATTTAGATAATGTTAACATGTAAGCTTTTTTAAAGTTGATTGAAGTATTGTTAGCACTTCGCATGTGAATAAGCAGCTGGAACCCTGGGTTCCAGTCACAATTTTAGATGTCACAAACAATCAAACACCCGACCGATACCAAGAAAAAAATGCCAAAATTAGAGAACAGGAGATGTCAGAATGCTTCTAAATAGAAGCATTCATCAGCTGTCACATTGGTGACTTCTTAAGTTCAGTTATCATGTTTGCACTTGGTGTGGTGTCAGTAGAAAGAAGGATTTGTGCATTTATTTTTCAGAGACCAGAAATTTTTTTTAGGTCGCATGTAGAAATAGTTATACTCAGAAAATATAGTACGCTGTACTTGACAAAAAAGAAAGAATTAGGGACTTGCAGTGATAATAGAGGAGGAAGGACAAAAGATCACAGTTATTTAGATTTAAAAGGGATCTCCATAGTAACTGCATTCATTTAAGATACTCAATGCATGTATTGTTACTTCTTACTTCTCTGATTGGGTGAAGTTTATTTGGTCTCCGGGAATTTGATGTGACTTTCACCATCACTTTATCTCAGAGAGGGCACGAGAATTAAATTAAAGAAATAAGGGTGAGAAGGGTGAAATAAGGGTGATGTTCTTTGGTAAGTTAAGAGGCAATATATAAGGGCAGTATGTGTAAGAAAGGAAGAGGCCCAAGAATTACATTCTGAAGGCTGAACATTTATTTATTTAAGGCAGAATATTTATTTATTTATATCTAAAAGATGTAAAAAAGGTGTAATGGAAGGGATGTTTCTTACAGGTATGAGTTAGCTATAAACAAGAGCAATAGCAACTTTGAGCTAGAAGAATGAACGTACAGATTTTGTCAAAATACTGGTAAGCTCATCTAGATACCTTGGTGAAAAATTACTGCTAGTTGTTTTTCTCTTGTGGTTGCCTTGACCTCCAGTATATTTTCTGTAGAACTTCTGTCATTTTCACCGAAAGTATGAGTAGCCATTCAGAATCTTTACATTTTTCTTCTAGATTGTGCCTGGTTAAAAAAAAAAAAAAAAAAAAAAAGTAGAAATATTTGGCAGTGACAAATGCTGTCTGATCTGTAGGCAACAGTTGTACTCTGAAATGATGTAGAATGCTGTCTTCAGATGTTTTCACAGTTAGGTGTCTGTAGTTTATATTGATGCTTGTTCACAGATTAAATGGTTTCAAGTGTGTTTTGGATGTGTAGTTTTTGTACATCATTAATGAGCAATTGTAATTCAGTTGGGTTCTTGGGAAACTGATAATGGTACATGCACATCACTCAATTTCAGTACCTTTATGTAAAGCATGCTGAAGGTGCTTCACTATGTAAGAGAGTGTATGTATTTCTGTGTGTTAGGACTTGACTGTCTATTTATTTTATACAAATATCTTTTCCTTGGTAAGCAAAGTCTTCTGTTGCTTTTAAGGTTTTTTGACAGTAGCTTATCCACATTTTGGTTGCCTTGTCATTTTCTGATGCTGTTGGGGCGGTGATGCTTCTTTGCTGGGTGAAATTTACTGGCACGTCACTTTTTTTCCCCCCCTGGAACAATGAGTTCCAGTAACAGGACTTTCATTAGAAGAAACTTGGAAGTGAGTTTCGTTGCTTTGCTTTTGGATGGAGTTTCATATATCAGTATTACTAATTACCTTATTGCCTTGTGATAGCATCAGAGATAAAATACTGTACAGGCCTTAGAAAGTCCACAAGAATTTACATAGTTACTGTAAACTTAACATGTACTCTGCTTTGATTCTCTCACCTTCCTTGGACGTGTATACCCAGAGTCTTCCTAACTCATATGAACAAGATAGTCTTCACAGCAGTTCTAAAAGATAACTTATGAAATCAATTAGTCTTGTACATAGAAGGTGAATGCTTTGAGTGCTGCTCAGCTACACTTCTTGTGTATGGAGGGAGTCTGGCAGATGCTTTGCTGGTGACGTAGTGGGATCTCTGTGGCAAGGGAATGATCCTACGCAGGACATATCTGCTGGCACAGCTCATGGTCTACAGAAATGTCCACTGGAAAAATGCTGGCTGGTGTGGGAACTTTCGTGGGGAAAGATTCAAATTCTGTTCACTTGTGGCTTTTTCATGAAACTCTGATTCTCAAAGAGAAGAAATTTCTGTCCGTCAGTGGAGAATAAAGCCGATTTCTACTGTAGTCAGTAGTTGTTGCTAGGTAGGATGTGAATTCTAGCTAGGTAAACCTTGCTAATAAAGAAGGTGAGGCAGTTCTAGAGGATCTTACTCTCTTCTATTATGATACGTGTTTGTTTTTTTTCCTCCATGGTTGTTTTGGCTTTTTCTTCTTTTTTTCTTTTTTTTTTTTTTATTTATTTGTGCTTGATATCACGATATTCTTGGTATTACACGTCCCACTATGTATGTTGTTACATTTAATGTTTTATTCTCTGTTTGGTTATTGCATTTGGATGTGCAGGTGGATAGTAAATATTTGTTCATGTCTATATTGTGTAACCTTATGAGCCCTGAATCTCGAGACCTTGAAAAATCGCTTCAAGAATTTTTCATTATCATCATACATGCCAGGAGACCCTGCACTTTAAGAAAGTTTGCTTTCTATTTCTCAGTCACCACTATAAGATGGGCAGTTGCCAAAGCTGTAGCATCCAGAGCAGCAAGTCAGATGGCATGTTGTAGTCTACTTGGTTTTGGTCCTGCACTCTTCTCCCACTTACAGTTTGTCTTTATGCCTGGTGGTAGAAACTCGGTGTTTTCTCTAGTGCTCACAGTGAATAACACTTCTTATCAAGACAAGCAATCAGCTCACCCCCAGGTTACAGTAATGCTGCTTTTTAAGCTAGCAACTGAGAGTTACTTCAGGAGAGGCCATTAGATGGCCCTTCCCCAGAGACTGAGCCTATCTGATTCAAAGCACTGTGTGATACCTTTGAATTATAATTACTAAAATGCCACCCATTTATTCCAGTAGAGCTGCCAAGATACACAGGTACATTTTTTAGCTTTTTAATTAAAGATGCGTATCTGAGGTAAACTAGCAAAAGGATTTTGCCTAATTAACTCCCTTTAGTTCACCATTCTGTCAGTTGCTGGCGATCAGTAAATATTTGGTTTCTTTAAGCTTGATTTCTGTAGGTGGGTGATTCAGATATTTGTGATTACCGAATAAGACATTAGTTAATTTCCGTGTCTTTTACTGCTGGGACTTCCCAGGCCACAGTGCAGCTTAAACAGAAATATTGAAGGAATACAGTGTGGTTCACAGATGGATAGGTGGAACTTTGAATTTTGCCCCAAGGTGATGTTTTAGCTACTGATCATAAGAATATAAAAAAAACCCTAAACCTTTCCATACAAAATAGTTCCATTCTGTAATTCTTTAGTCTTCTGCAAGTAACACTTGAAAATGTGTGGTTTTACTTTTTTTTTAATTTATGACTATGTTTTTAAATGTCATTTTACTGTAGGGCATGGTCATGGTCTCTTGAAACTTCAGTACATAAAAGGCAGTGAATAATAGTCTTTAATAGAACTGGGAATAATATGTAATACCCTATATCAAAAGTCACTATATAGTGCAGTTGTTTTCTGGACTGTGTGTAATTATCCCAATTTCAGTGGAGGTAACAGGCAGCTGTGAAAATGATCAATTCTTATTGCCTAGATTGTTATTTTCTGTTCCACAATAAAAGTTATATTCATTCTTTATACCTAAATTAATATTTTATGTCAAAGCCTGAGGAACAAAAAAGGGCTTTGGTGGGGGAGAAGAGATGAATTTTTTATGTATAATTGAAAGCTGCACTGAAAAGGACATTTTGGTTAATGCCAGTTCCCATGGTTACTTGCAAATAATTATGCAGTTTTACAAACACAAAACTTTTTTAGCAGTCTTACTTCCAGGCGGATAAGTGTCCAGCAGTAAGTTATAATTAGCTATGTAAGAAGTAAATTACCAGCCTTGATCTTCAAAATTTGTCTTAGCCTACATATTCTACACTTGTGCGTACTCTATTTTATTGGCATCACCAAGATTAGATTTCTAGGTTGGGCAATTCTGTCTGGCTTGAATAATCTTATCAGTTCATTATCACAGTTTATTCTTATCTCCACAAGTTTTATGGTAAGCAATTAAAGCCTTTAGAGAAACAGCTACTGCTTTCTAAAACAGCATCTATTTTACATTTAAGAGTTTTGCTCTTTTCTCTTAGGGCCTTTTTTTATTGTGTACCTAATTTTATTAAAGCCATTCAGATCATGGAAACCACAATGATGAAAATGCAGCCTGCCGTGAAGGTTGGCCATAGGAGACCACTGTTCTTTTTTGCTTCATTAATAACAAAGTTTATCTTAATAATAATAGTGGTAATATGATTATTATATTTATAATACCAGATTAGCATGCTGTGAAAAATAAACAGATTAGATTCAACTGCCCAGGTTTTCCTAAATTAAACAAAACTCTGACACTGTTTTGTTTGCATAGCTGCCCTACATTGCCTGCCTTGGAACTGCACAGTACATGTCATTGCAGAATTAGGGAAGCGCAACAGATAGCTTAAAACTTACATTGATCACAATTCTGAACTTCTACTCTGAAAAGATTTTGACACTTGTGTACGAAGCATTTTCAGATAATTCTGTTTAGATATGTGTGAGTTTTTTCAGCTTTGTGTGATTGGTCAGAAATAGGTATAAAAAGATATGTAATTTCATATCAGCCCTGCTGGTTTCCTGTTTATCTTTCTTGTCATTTTTTCATCAAGGCATTTCAGTATTGGGACAATAAATCACTATTTTTGTCATTAATACCTGTGATAAAATATTCTATTTAACCATTTCGTATAATTTTATTTTTAAAGTATGACAACAAGCACTCAATTTATAATTAGATTAACTGTTATTTTCTCTTTCAATGTAACACAGGGATCTGGAATACAGTAATTCTTCACATAGCATTTTGATTATTTTATTTTCTGATTCAGAATCTTGGTGTCAAACCTTCACATTACCATGAGTTGTGATGATGTTTTTAGGATGAGGATAAACCATAAAACAATGAGGATGAGGAAATACTACTTAGTCACAATACTTGTTCTTCATTTTGGACACTGGGAGGGATGCTGGTGTCAGCAGGTATCCCTGGCAAAGGCAGCAAGAGAAACAATTTAATTGACTCTGAAACTATAGAATCACATAATCATTCAGGTTGTAAGGGACCTCGGGGGGTCTCCCATGCTGGCCTCCAGCTCAAAGCAGGATCAGCACTTGAATTTAGACCAGGTTGCTCAGTACTTTCTCCAGGCAAGTCTTGAAAACCTCCAAGGATGGAATTTCTGCAACCTCTCTGGGCAACCTGTACCAATGCTTAATTGTCCTTTTGTGGAAATGCTTCTCCTCACATCCAGTTAGAACTTCCAAGTTTCAATATATGATCTTTGTCTCTTGTTCACCTACAGAGCACTTCAGGTACAAGTAAAAATCATTGTGATCCATAAATGCAACTTAGTTAAATTAGTATTGCATGCAGTAGCAATAAGAAAATGGTCTGTCGTGTCATCTTTTGACATGAATTCATATACAAAATGTATAAATTGAAGTGTATAATTTGTAAAATTGGAAACAGCTTTTAAGACAAAATCCAGAAATTGTCTCAATATACAACCTTCAAGAATGTTCTTTTAATTTAAAATTTTCCTTATTTACTTTTCAAATCTCTCTATTTTAGGGCAGTTTTATCAAGGTCAATATAATTTCACAAACACATGTTTTTTTCCTGTCCAGTGGAAGAGTTACCGGGCCAACGTGTGCACAAACAGATTCTCAGAATGACACTCCTCTTACAGCTTCTCAGAGCTGCCGCTTTATGAGAGCACAACATCTGGAATACATTTGGCATTGCCATTCAAGCAAAATTAAAGTTCTCATTCACCAAAAGATCCTTTACCGGTCTGGAAAGCATGTCTAGATTTTAGTCTCATTGGTGAACTTGAAAGGAGATTATAAGCTTTGCTACCTTGTCAGTTCTTCAAGTAGGGGATAATAAGAGTGACCACACAGCTATGTAGAGTCCAGTCCGGGCAGGAATGGGTCATCCTTTCTCTGTCAAAAGTCATCAGTCTTCTTACGTTTTTGTTACTAGAAGTAGACAGATTCTTGATAAGTCTTAAACTTAAAAAGCTGGATAAGGCAGCTTCCTCAAAAAAAAAAAAAAAAAAAAAAAAAGTTCACTTTCCCTATTCTGCCTTTGTTTTTCTACATCATTCTGCTCCTCTTCACACCAAATTTCCATTGAGGCATCTTTTTATCCCCTTTCAAGTATTCACTTAATGGTCTTCCATTTTTCCTTTTTTGTACTTTTATCTTACTTCTATGCTCAGTATTTCCTCCTTCCATCCTATCTTGGTTCCAGTTTCTTATTGCCACTTCCCCTTCTCCAGTAACATTTCAGCTAAAACATGAGCATAGGGGGTTACACATTTTGCCTCTAAAGATGTTGTGAGCTTGAGTTTTCCTGAGCATAAGAATTAGCTTGCAGACTTCCACAGAGCTGAATCAGTAAAATCTTCTTGTCCGGAAGGCTGGAACAACCAAACCCAGTTTGGGTATATGAAATTGCATGACACACTACAGTGGCAACAGATACATACTCCAGAATACTCTGTGCATTGATTGACATCTGCTTGTCAAACCTAAGGCTGAAATGAAAATGAGCTTGCCCCCTCAGTTCTGTTGTAAATGCTACTGCACGTTTAAAGCACAGGCTTCCTTGAGCTAACAAGTTGCTCTATTCTAAGTGCCTGTTCTCCATTCTGTATGTAATTTGTTCCTTCTTTTACCTTGGAAAGAAGAATATCTCACTGTGGTTGGTTTCCCCTAGGTTTTTCAGTGAAACATAACTCTTGTTTCTTTGTGTGTATCATGGAAGCCCAAGCAAGGTGGAAACCCTCTTTTTCAACTACCGCTTCAACACAAGTCAAGGCATTCAAAACCTGCAGACTAAGGCCAGTTCAGTTTCAAAAGACTTATGAAGAAATGCAATATTCTTTCATTAAGTGTACATAATTTGATTTAGAGCTGTTTGGATTGAAAGTATACTTGGAAAAATTAAATATTTAAAATGAGCTAACAGGTTACAAATCAATACATTTTTAATGGCTTGAAAAACCTAGCCTTCAGCTTATTATTCATGTGTCAGAATAACTGAGATAATAATCTGATGCAATGACTGCTGCAGGTGAGAAAACACATGGAGCAAAAAAATCTGAATACGAGTCAAGTATTGTCTAAAAATAAAGCAAGTGAATTGTGTGCTGTCATAACTTATTTCATTGTGAATTAGTGTTACTCTTCATATATGAATAGCAACAAAGTAGAATGGAAGGTTAGTGAATATATGATGAGTACGAAAAGGCCACCAGTAGAGGTAAGAAACTAATTTTTTTCAAACTATTCTTTGTGTTGCTGGGTTTTGACATATCTATCCTGAATTCTGACATTAGAAACAGGAGACCCTGGGTCTGGGTCTAACATGTCATAACAGATTGAGTTTTCAAGTAATGTTCTATCAATGATGTAAAGTGTTATAATTATAAAGCTTTAATCACATTATAATATTTCATTATTCATTATGTATCCAACAACTATTCTCAATGAAAAGGACTGTGGTGGTTTTAACATAGGAAACAAAACACATTTTCAGTCCTATGCAAAAAATAAATCAGTGTTCAGATACTTATACTTGTCCTTAGAAAAAGATTAAATGTGGATTCTTGTTGTGGTTGTGAACCAAATGTACTCTTTTTTCCTCTTATATATATATTCATATAAAATTGTGGCTGAAGTATGTGTGAGGGGAGAGAGAGACAGAGAGAGGAGTTATTGCACATTTATTTATTTATGAAAATATGTATGTGTATATTAAATTACGCTTATATATCTTTACATTTGTGTATAATGATATCTGTATGTTCATGTCCATAAGAATGAACTCTTTCTTCCACTTCAACAGTAAAACTCCAAAATAATAAGCTGTAGCAATGCAGTGGTGAAAATACTAAAAGAACCAGTTCTTAGTGGCCACAAGCCAAAGTCTAGAATGGAAATAATTTATCATGAAAAAGCCTCCAATAAATTTTTCATGTTATTTTTCATAGAATTATTTTAATCTTATCATAATGTAGTATAATTGTAGATGCATGGTAGATGCCTACACACATGGGCAGACCAAAAAAAAAACACTAGTTTTTAAATCAAACATTGGAAAATAAGAATTGCTAGTAATAAACAAGCCTTTCCATTGGCTTCAGCATATGCAATTCTAGTTGCATGGTCGTATCCTAAAGTATCTGAGGCAGAGGATTCTGGAACTAGTGGAGTCCCCCAGGGTTCGGTATTGGGACCAGTGCTGTTCAATATATTCATCAATGACTTGGATGAGGGAACAGAGTGCACCCTCAGAAAGTTTGCTGATGACACGAAACTGGGAGGAGTCGCTGACACGCTGGAAGGTTGTGCTTCCATTCAGCGAGACCT
>NW_010099249.1:288-998 GCF_000699245.1 Pterocles gutturalis | reverse complement strand
GCGGGGGGGGTGTGAGCAAGCCCGTGGTTTGCTCAGCCTCCAAACACCCCTGCACCGACCTTCACCTCCCATCCGCGCGTCACCCACACCAGGAGGTCACCGCAGGAGCTGCCGCATCCCTGGGGACAGCACGGGAAGGAGCATCCCCAGGTCCACACCTAAAACCACGCGTCCAAGCTCCCGGTCCAAGGCAGACGCAGCCCAGACCTCGTCTCCCCCCATCCCCGCTGACCCGGGAGGGCTCTGGGGGTGCCGGGATGAGCACAACTCTCCCTGCGGCGGTGCGCGCCAGCTGCCCGGGGTGTTCCCCGCAGAGCCCAAGGCGCTGCCCGTCCTTGTCTCTGATTTAATCTCAGGGTTTAACTCCTAATTAGAAACAACAGCAAACATGTTTGCGCTGTTTTTCTTTTTTTCTAAACACCCTTTTCAATTCCAAAAGCAACAGACATAAACCAAGGATGTTGGCGAGGGAGGCTGGGAGCTGGGAATACAAGGGAAGCAATCATCACCATGAGCAGCTTCGGGTCTGCTGTTTGCAGAGGTGGGGAATGAGCAAATCCCTCCCTCAGCACCCATTTCTCGCTGCCACAGCCGGAGAAGAGCAAACCCCTTCGCTTCGAGTCCAACCAAAGCATGCAGGCACATCCCCGCGTTCCCTCCTGCATCCCCGGGGAGCTCCGGGATGCGGCTGAGCTCCGGGATGTGGCTGG
>NW_010099249.1:0-277 GCF_000699245.1 Pterocles gutturalis | reverse complement strand
TCGCAGTCCCCAGCAACGCCTCTCCCTCCAGTATAACCCCAGCCATGGTTACAGACCCCGATGGGTGACACAGGGCCACCCAAACGCTGCTGTACCCCCCTCTGCTCACACCATGCTGGGGCCCTGCCAAGATGGGATGAAGACAATGGACCAAAAACCCACCCAGGGGCAGAGGAGGAACCAAACCCAGATCAGCAATGGAGCCCCAGCTCCATGGGCCAGGCTGGGCTTTGGGGCTATTTTACGAATATTTATATTTATATATATATTTATATTT
>NW_010099248.1:0-310 GCF_000699245.1 Pterocles gutturalis | reverse complement strand
GGAAAGGTACGCCTGTTGGTAGAGCAGATGCTCCCCTCGCGTCCAGCGCTGCTTGCTTATTCTCCACCTACGAACAAAATAAAATCTTAACTTTTTTTTCTAGCCGCGAAAGTGCCTTCATTGATAACACCTGCAAGTTTGGTCCGTTTCTGAGGCAGAAAGTGTTGGTAGATGTAAGCAAAGGACGCCCTCAGGTAGCTGCTCTGTTTTTTTCCTCCATACCTCATGTTCCTCTAGCAGTTTGTCTGCTTGATTAACTTAATGGCTCTTCTCCCACCTACATTGTTTTGTCTCCCACCAACTAAAATCA
>NW_010099247.1:1196-8396 GCF_000699245.1 Pterocles gutturalis | reverse complement strand
CCCCCCCGCCCCCGCGGCGGCGATGCCGCTTCCCGAGGCGGAACCAGCGAAACCAGTTATCTGGGAGCAATTTGCATATTTATTGTGCCTCCTGCCGTTCTCCGTGATTGCTTTACAGGCAGGAAAGGTAACAAAAATATATAAACTCCTCTAAAAAAATGGCAAAAAGGCTCAGACGTGCACCGGGGCTCTGATAGAAGAGTAAGCCGTGTAAAGTCTGTGGCAGGAAATTTGTTTACCAAACAGATTTTTTATCTTAAGATTTGAAGAGAGTTGTGGGGTTTTTTTGTTTGTTTGGTTTGGTTTGGTTTGGTTTTGGTTTGTTTTTTTTTAAAGTTCGAGGCTGAAGATGCGAGGTTCGTGCTTCTGTGAGAGGTGCTGAAGACAAGCACTGATCATTTCAGAGGAAAATAATTAGCCTCGTCATATTTGCTGAATATATACATCTAACGAGGAGGCAATCCTTGGAAAATGGGAAAAGCGTTCAATAGACTCTTTAAAAGTATAGTGTCATGGTACATATATTTTTTAGTCCCACTCATAAGCAATGTACAAATGTGCAGCATGACTTGGAATATAAAAATAATTAGGTCTCAATAGAGAACAGTTTCATTTTTATGGGCTCTGAGTACAACATCTAAGATACACCTCTGCTCTGAGACACTTCTGGCCTGCCTCGTAGGAACTGCCATGACTGCACCCCCATACATCCCTATATGTTCAGATACCTTCAGTTCTGGGTAGCTTGAACCAGGGTGCCAGGAGGTCTGTAGCTCCCCTCCTGGTGCTGAGGAGCCCTTCAGAGCTGTTTGGGGGGGGGGGGATTGCAATGGACCACATCACTCCAGGTCTAGACCAAACATCTCACTGCTGCTGGTGGGGGAATAGCACTTAAAGACTGGTGCTATGATATGGCCTGAATTTATCCCGTGGTTACCTACAGTACCTGTCACTGTAACATCTGAGGGTGGTGTATTTCAGCATGGATAGTCTATGGATCTCTCTCCATATGTTTTTGTCTTTTTCACTTTCTCAGCACCCAGATGCTGTGTAACTTAATACGATAGGGCAAATTAAAGTCTAAATTGTGAATACATTAATTTCAGTATGGTAGTATCAAACATTGTATGTATTTCTGATTTCTGTATTTAATTTCCCTTGCTTCTTTTTTATAAATGCCGGGGAATAGTTGCTCACTGAACAACAGCATTAGTACAATAACTCTCCCCCCAACACTGGCATTTGTACTTAATGCACATCAGCTTTCTATGTAATACTATACAATATACTTGCATGTTATTTTAATTGAGTGAAATCTTATTCATACTGGTGGCAGAAGGCATTCTTTTCACTGCAGTCAAAATTCATACTGTACTGTAAAAATTATATGTGCTGACAATAACAAATGGTGGCAAAACTATCCAAACTGCTCAGAGGAGTGGGCTCTTATCACAGGTTATTCACCACCACTCCCGCTCCCCCTCTGCACTGCATCTTTCCATGCAGCTTTGGGCTATATAACAATATATTCTTCTGGCTACAAAGAGCTGCATTAAAATATTATTGTAAGCATTGTAAAAATTAAGCTGAAATTTTGCATGGAATAAATATGGCAAATAAGAAAATCCCTAGTAAAGCTGTCTTTATTTTTAAATGCAGAAACAGATCTCTGCTATCTCAACAATTAATTCTTTTTCATCTGGATCCTCACACCAACTATGTCATGTTCTGCAAAGTGCGTGCATTTCTTCTTTGTTAAAGCTAAAAGCTAAACCTAAATGTCACCTGAAATAGTAACATAAAACGAATATAGAAAATGATGATTGTGTATGTTAAATTCCAGTTCAATGCATTCTAAGTGACTAAAAGTTGAAGCTCTAAAAAGCAATGTAATAGAAGTTATTTACAAAAGATGTTAAGGCGTCAATCTAACAGTGTGCTTGAGTACATGCTTACTGTAAGCATGTAAGTACAGCTGATGTGCCCAAAGATAAATATGTGCTTAAGAATTTCACAGCACCCAAGGCCAAGTAGATTCTGCTGGTAGGGGATATATCAAGCAGGGTTAGAGGAGGAAAAGCCTTTTCTGTTGCACTGTTCTTCTCTATTGTTCCTCATTGCCAAGCGTGCTAGGAAGAAGAAGGGACTATGCTCAGCAGCATACAAGAAAACAGCTAAATCCTTCCTCATCCTGTGTAGCAAAACTAATTTCTCAATGGAAAAGAACTTATTTTTGATTGTTGATATTGGGTTTCTCAGATTAATGAATTACTTTTGTTATTCTAATTTATTTTTTTTAATTGATTTGAGGTATAGTTGGATTTATTCTTCAAGATAAAATAACGTGCCTTTCTTTTCCTGCCTGCTACATCCAGAATGCGGCTTTCCAGATTTCCTCATAGGGCAAGTGTCGGCCCCTTGTATCTAATCTTGTGCAGAAGCGTGGAAAGCTTCTCCTTACGATCCTGAGAAGATCTTGTTCATAAAAACCCTCTGTGTTAAAAGATCAGTAGTCACCCCACATATTTGGTCAGGATTAGACCAAGTCTGTCCAGCTATCCTGCCCTTCACTGATGAACCAATACCTTGGACAAGAAGTGTGACCGTGCCATTGTTGGATGCGGTGCTGTTTTAAACCTCACGTTACACGCTGCTTGTTCCTGTTTTGAACCTCACCAAGAGTTGGCCCCTGCAGGGCTGGAAGCCTGGCTTAACCTTTCCTATCGGTGCAGCTTGCTTATCGCTTCTGAGTTCAGGTGCCTCCATGCTGGTGGGTGCTTGTCTCCCCGTGGCCCAAATTGGTTGTAATTCTTTACCTTGTGCTAGCTGGGGATCTCCCCAAAATTAGCAGCTAACGTCAGAAAATGGATCCAAAAGACACTTGTGTCAATGACCTGTCCTCCTTACTGCTCGTAAGTTTGAAGATAGTGACCTGCTTAGGTAAACGGATGACTTGGGATCTCAGCAGTGACTCAAAAGGACCAAATTCTCTGTGCTTGCACTGCCACCAGTTTCTGTGAGGCCGAATATAGTAGCCTTGATGAATGGGGGATCCATAGAGCTGGATGTGGAGGAGAGTCGGGCTTCTCACAGCCCTTTGTTTCAGAATGACCTGTACACAATAACGCTGTGGTGAGAGCCTGGTGCTACAGCCCAGCTTGGTCAAAACTCTTCCTGAAACTGATAGAGATGCTGCTCATGAGCTCAAGCGTGCAGTGTGGTGTCCCTGCGTTTGGTGAGGTGGGCATGGAAACTTTGGGGGGTCTGGCTCCGTAAGAGCATTCTGTTTGTTCATGGCCTGGGGCTCATCTTTCTAGCCCTGGGCTTGTCATAAGTTTTGGTTAGGGTCAAGAAAATTCCAAGTCCATGTCTTAACCAACCATGGACGTTCTGGCTTAGTGTGATTTGAGGTGATAAAAACAACCTCTGAGAAACAGAAGTTTAGACTTAGTGAGAAGTGTTATGGAGAGTAATTCTTGGTAAAATCCTTTGTAGTACAGTGATATTTTAGCTTATGCTCAATGTTCAAAGCCAAAGATAAAGCCCACAAAGATGAAAAGATTCTGAGAACCTGTTAGCAAAGATAACCAAGTGACCAATGCTCTGCCAGATGTTTTCCTGTTCCTAGCTATCCTTACTGCATCTCTGGGTAATCGAATTGACCTTTACACTGTACTGTAATGTGCCAGAGCTGTGTTTTGGGTTGTGGGTTCAGCGAGTGCCTTCCCTTCCCGGCATGACGGTTAGTATAAAGGGGCCTGAGAAATGTGCGACTGGCAGTGTATCGCGATGCAGCTGATGTATGAAGCAGACACATCTAATGAGCTTTAGCTCCCTCCTATTTGAGGTGTTTATGTTCTCTTTATCTTACACATTTAGGACTCTCTTTTGAGATAGATTTAAGTGCCACTTTCTTGTTCATCATCTCCTATCGGTGTATGGGTATGCATTGGTGGGTAAGTGTGGCATGTATGCCCTGTGAACTCCTCTGAGTAGCTATAGCTTTAACTTGGGTACCTATATATATGTGTTCAGTATGGAGCTTCAGAAGATCTAGAAGTACCAAATTCATACCCTAGATGTCAGTAAAAGAAAAAAACATTAAAACCCATTAAAAATTGTTTTATAAAGGTCTGTGAATCAAGCAATGGATTAGCCAATTATTCATAAGATAATTCCCTATATGGACTGACAGTTTGAGTCCCAAGTTTCAGCTCAATCAAATTTACATAGCACAAGTTATAACCTCTTCAAGATGGGGATTGTAACAGGAGCACTGACAGACCTTAACTACTGTGCCTCTTTCGTAATGAAAGCTCAACTCTTTCACTTGTGTGGTGGCTGCTGGTGCTGCTATAGTTAAGACTATGGATGTGTATTATAGGTCAAGTTCTTGGAGGTTTTAAGTGCACATAGTTTAAATCATGTTGGCTTGAAACCTAGGATCGAAACTGTCAGGGGCATGTTACATGTTTACTTATAAAAAGATATATAAATATTAAACATACAAAATGACAAATAGCTAGCTAAGCACTAGAGGAGCACAAACAAAAATCAGTTTGGCTGAAATCAAACATCTGATTGAAAATAAGATTTTATGGGCATTTACTAGTGCCTTCCTCTTCCTGCCCATGCACAAGCAAAACTGTTTGTATGCTTCAAAGGAGGGTTTTTGCCACCTGAAAGTCTTTGTGCCATTTACTTTATAGTCATCCCCAGAAAGTCCATTCAAGGGCTCCATCCTGCTGGATGCTGTGCAAGCAGAGGCAGGCTGAAATCCCAGACCCTGCTGAAACCCATGGATAAAGTCTCCCCAAGTTCAGGGCTTTATTCTGGGTCTTGCCTAGGGCAAGCCAATAACAAAATCTTTCTGTCACCTGGCACTCAGATGTTTGTGATCCTGCATGGGCTCTCTGCCGTGCTTGATAGTAAGTGCTGGCAGAATCGGAGTTTATTTTGAGCCTTTATTAAAAAGGGGGAAAAAAAAAAAAGAGACATAAGGGAAAAGCAATGTGCCCAAGTTTCTCATACTAATGCACGTACTATTTCTAGAATGTGCAAGTCCTCTGCTCATTCACTGAGAGTCAGCCTGGTATGATAAGAGTTCCACCCACGTTGCCTCCGCCTGATTGAGACTATCAAGACGGTGTCGGAAAGCACCCTGTGCGATCTGCCGTTATATAATGCAGCCCAGCTCCGGAGGACTGGCAGAATTTTGGAATCTGTATTTGGTCCTAATGTTCTGTACCAAATTGGCAAGTGAGATTCCCGCTTGGAATGAATGACAGTTGGAGCTTCGAAGCAGGAACATTTGCCCACCAAAGTTGCTGAACTTGCCCACTGCCAAGTCTGTCACTAAATTAGCAGATAGGCAGGGACAGTGGTATGGGGTATGAACTATGTCGTGCTCCTTTGTGTCTCTGGACCCGATCCTGTGCCAGAGGACTGCAATGCCTGCCTGTAAGATGGAAGAAGGCCACACTTCTCAAATTTAGGCAGTTTTATGTCCCTTTCTACAGCAACCTCTCAGCATGTCACATGCTTGAATGGAGGGAGAATCACACTATTTCTCAGGCAGAGAGCTGAGGCATGAGGAAAGGGACAGACATATTTTGGCAGATTTAAATGTTAAACTCTTACAGTGTAAGTGTTCTCACCTGGGCACTCTGCCCTGCGGCTGTGGGTTACTGCCTCTGCCCTGGGACAGCACAGAGGGGACTGGTGCCCACGTCAGTCCCCAGCTGCTCCAGGGCATTAGCTGGAGTCTCAGGGTTCTGGTTTGCATGGGATAGATTGAGGTGGGCTCAGCTTATGAGGCAGACCCTTCTCCGAGGTTGGCTTTTGCTTGTAGGTAGCCTGAAAACCACTGTGACCCTGGTTTCAGCGCATACCTCGGAGTTTGCCTGCACATAGCTGAGATGTGGGGGCTACATTTCTTCCACCTGACTCTGCGCTGGGTCTGGGAGTCTATAGCCAAAGCACAGCTGATAAGATGGCTGGGGGTGACAGCAGCCAAACCACTGCAGCAGGATTGCCAGGCATCCTCTGTGGCTTTGACAAAGAAAGGTTGCAGAGGAAGAGAAGGTGAGACACAAATTTGTGTAAATTCTTAGAGCCTAATCGCTGGGCTGTCTTCAGTGTTGGCCTGGGTTTGTTTTCACCTGCCCTTCTAATTTACCAGGATTTCTAGGTGTTCACAGGCAGTACTTGAGCATTTCTAGCTTTTTTTACCTGACACCTTCACTAGGTTCGTTAGTGTAACTGTGTAACAGTCTGGACAAGGCTAAAGATGCTCGTGTGCTACAGAGGTGCTGCTGTGGTGGCTGCACTGGAAGCAGGGAGCAGAGGGGATGATGCAGGAGAAACGGCGTGTGGGGGGCACCACCCCTCCTCCCCTGGCTCTCCCGTAGCCCTTGCCCCCTCAGCTGCGCCCGGGCTGTGCACCCTGGCCCTGCCTTTGCCACCGGCACAGAGGGGAGCTCAGAGGCCGCTCACTGCCCCCCACCACCGACAAACCGGGGCCGGTACCCGTGGGGCTGACCCCCCCAGCCTCTCCGGCAGCGCCGGTGACCATCAAGCCCCCCATTTCCACGGGGTGTCCGGACCGAGGTGTGCACCCGGCGGCTTGCGAGAGTGGGGGGGACCCGGCGGGAGGTGGCGATCAGCCAGGGGGCGGGAGGGCGCGGACCCCGCCCAGCTCGGAGCGGGCTGTAACGGGGCAGCATTTCTGGGGTTAACGTGTTTGGGGGGGTTAGCCCGGTCCTGCGGCCAGAGGGTGCCCGTAACCCGCCCCGGCGCTGGGGCTGAGGCTGTAGCAAACTCCCTCGCAAGAGCTGTTTGTTGACCACATTCACGTTCAGAGCCCTGAAGCTAAAAGCACTTTACACCATAAAATAAAAGCACTGTCTTTTTTTCTAAAAGGTTACGTCTGGAGGCCACGCTGCTCATACTTCATACAGAAACTACTGAAAGGGCTATGAAATCCTCTATGATTTACACTCCCTCTCAGTGCATTAGGATATAGATCTACTCGACTCTAAAAATGCTGTGGAGTTTCTAACCGACGTGAATATATGTGCATTATTTCAGAAAGTCTGTTAGAAAACTTGTCAACACATTATAAAGCATAAACCAGGACTTGGCCATTAAATACAGAGATCAGAGACAGAAAATATATACTGCAGGAAGTACCAAGAAAAG
>NW_010099247.1:0-1180 GCF_000699245.1 Pterocles gutturalis | reverse complement strand
TATTAGCTAAAAGTTTACACACAATATACACCAAAGGGTTTAGAGAGAGCCCATAGACCATAATTACAAGGCATAAATGGAATCAGTGAGGGCTTTACGGTCCCCAGCACAGTTAACTGTGCTGCCAGAAAATAATTTTAATATTGTCATAATCTATTACCCACCGAAAGCCACATCAAGGATTGTAAATATAGTTACTTTGTGTCCACGGTGGCTTGTTAAACAGCGTCATTCCCTTCCCCTAAAAACACAATAAAATAAAAACCCACCTGCATTATTAATCTGCAGTTATGCCGTGTTAAAAATGTCTTCTGACTCCTTTTCTTTCTTGAGGTTTGTTATCTCTCTCCAATCACATGACAGCGCAAAGCGCGGGGGGGTTTTTTGGGGGATGGAGGGAGCACAGCACTACTGCGATCAAATGGCAATATTAATAATTATCCATCCAGGATGAAATATTGTTTTTAAGGCAGCGAGTTTCCATTTAATTCGAGGCATTTTACAGTGTTGGAATTAAGGGCATGCTAATGGTAGGAAGATCCTTGCTGCCATTCATGAAAGCATTTGTAAAATTAGCTCCTGACTGTAGGTTTTAAAATGCGGTCTGGGGAAGTTACCTCTGGAATCTCAAAGACGGTACGCTAATAAAACAGATTTAGTTGTAACTAAGTGCTTAATTTGCTATGACTTTTTAAAGAAAATCAATGCAATGTTGCCTGTTATTTATTGGGAATGACCACAGGCAGGTATTCTGCTGCAGGTTGGCTTTAGAGAGAGCACCACTGGGTAATGAATTGTAATTCAGAGGACTGTTAGCTGTGAACCACAGAACCTTTCAGGGGTAATAAAGTCATTACTTTTTGCATTGCAGCCACCTTGAAAAGCTTTATACCTGCTATTATACATAAATCAAATCCCATATATATATGGTACACATGCATGCCCGTTTATATACGTTTCGCCTAGGAATGCATGGATACGGCAGCGAACCCTGAAAGCCGGCGTGAGCCCAAAAACCAGGAGCACTTGTCTATTGTCACCTGCGGCTGGGTCCACCCCGGAAAGTCACGGAGGACAGGCATTTCCTCCCCCCCAGCAGCCCCCGTGTACATCCCCAGGTGCTGGGGGGTGACCCGCAGCGCGGAGCTCGCCCGTGCCTCGGTCCGAAGGAGAGGAGAGG
>NW_010099246.1:0-7021 GCF_000699245.1 Pterocles gutturalis | reverse complement strand
TTCTATGATTCTATGATTCTATGATTACAGTATATAATAATTTCTACACTGCACCATATGCAATCCAATATCAAAGCAGAAATCTTTGAGGGCTGGAGAAAGATCTTTAACTTTTGATTTAGGCTATCAAAACAAAGATTTCCTGTGGAACGCTGCATGCTTCTGATCAATATTCTTCTTCTACACACGCTGATTCTGTCATCTTTGGTGAGATGGGAATGTCTCCAGTATCTAATATTACATGACTTGGGAAAACTACAAATACTTGCTATCCCATTCCCTGGCTCAGAGACTCCTGGCACAGAATATAACTAACGTTCATGGAAAGTACTTGTATCTGCTGCAGGAGATTGAGACCTCCGTTTTATGTGTGGTAAATATGAGTAACTACATTAACCTTAAGCTGAAGGAGAACATTTTGTCATATAAGCACATCCCTGCTCTTACACTACTATTCATATCAATACAAAATACAGGAGAGATCAAGCAAGTAAATTAAATTTATTAGCATTGTGCTGTTTGCTTCCTAAACAGAGCGAGATTCAGGAGACCAGAGGCTCCTTCTTGTGTGGCGCATACTCCAGGTTATATGTCAGAGGGACAGCTGAATGTGGCAAGGTGGGTTGAAGTGTATCACCCAGTATACTTCTTATGGGAAGGCACAGCAAATGTTCAGTTGCATGTCAAAATCTCATGTCATTAACAGCTGGAAAATATTTTTTTTTCTACTTTAAATGGCTGTATATTTGGAAAAGGATGCTTTGAGTCTTGGACCTATCTATCATTAAACTCTAAGTGGTTCTAATGTGGGTTGTTCCAACTGAAATATTCTATTTTATTCTATTCAGGCATGGAGAAAGAGATCTATTTAGAGTCTTCTATTCACCTGCTCCACCAAGTCCTAGGCTGAATATGTGACAGTCCAGTAGACTAGAAAATGAATTCAGAATTAAGGTGGATGGTGGGGAGAGAATATCCTTTGAGAATGTATGAAAGCTCAAGACATATTTTCTTCCTTATACACACATAACTCTTATGGACATCAGCTTTGGTGTTGAGACTTAAAGAGAGAATCAAAGAAGTGTTTTTTCATAGAATCATAGAACGGTTTGGGTTGGAAAGGACCTTAAAGATCATCAAGTTCCAACCCCCCTGCCATGGGCAGGGACACCTCCCACTAGCCCAGGTTGCTCCAAGCCTCATCCAGCCTGGCCTTGAACCCCTCCAGGGATGGGGCATCCACAGCTGCTCTGGGAAACCTGGGCCACTGCCTCACAACCCTCACAGTGAAAAACTTCTTCCTAATGTCTGGTCTAAATCTCCCCTCTTTCAGCTTATACCCGCTACCCCTTGTCCTATCACTACACTCCCAGATACAGAGTGCCTCCCCATCTCTCCTGTAGGCTCCCTTCAGGTACTGGAAGGCTGCTGTTAATTCTCCTCGGAGCCTTCTCTTCTCCAGGCTGAACAACCCCAACTCTCTCAGCCTGTCCTCATAGGGGAGGTGCTCCAGCCCTCTGATTAATTTTGTGGCTCTCCTCTGGACTCTCTCCAACAGGTCCAGGTCTTTTTTATGTTGGGGGCCCCACATCTGAACACAGTACTCGAGGTGGGGTCTCACAAGAGCAGAGTAGAGGGGGAGAATCACCTCCTTCGACCTGCTGCTAATGCTTGTTAATTGTTAAATGCTTGTTTTCCCCTGCAAGCTCACTGCAAGAACTATTAAAACCAGTTAAATGCAGCTTGAGGGAAAAAAAATAATATTTTTTCTTTAAAAAAATCTCTTAATGGTCTCGTATATGTCTGAGCTGAAACAAACTTTGAGAGTATTGTGTACAAGTCAGAAGTCCCTTCCATTATTGCTGCTTTTATAGCAGTATATACAGGTGTACATTAGGAAACATCCAGAGTTAATCAGTGCATGAGTTAAAAAAGGAGAGAATTCACAGCTCCTGTTCATATCCAAGATGGTCAGGAATTCAGTTTACAATAATTGCTTTAAGTCCAGACTCTTCTCTTCATGCTAGGGTCACTGTTTAACCAGTTTTTAAATGAAAACCACAGGTGATTGGGATGGGAAATCTTGGCAATAGCAAGGACTATTTCTCCTTCCACAGTCCTCATCAAATAAGGGGCATACACAAATTGCTTATCTCCAATCTGTAATTCTCCCCTCCATCCATCTGTAAATTTGAATTAATTAATAAATGCCCTTATGTTTTCAAGGTCACGGAAAATGAAAGGCACTGAGCAAAATGGATGCACTGACAGTGAAGGGCGTTTGTGGGTGGGGTTTTTTTATGTAAATGCAAAAATCTGTGAGGCAGAAGCTCCTTCATCTGTGCCATGAGTTCTAAAGTTGGAAAGCTTAAAAGGAAATAAAGGAAACACAAATATGCTTTGAATAAATGTGACCTTCCCTAGAAAAAGTCTAAGGCTTTATGGAACAGAGTCTCAAAACACACAATGAGGCCAAAGACATCACTAAGTCAGGGGTCTTCAGCCAAATTCAGTCATGCTGTCTTTTGTTTGTCCTTGCTGACTGGGGACAAGCTCTGCTTTCTATCGATATTGGCTGTTCGTAAAAGAACCGGGCTCTTCCACTTGTTCCACACCAGCCACAGAAACCTCATGTAAAGAGACTTTTTTTACACCTCTATCCAGCAGATCTCACAGCAGTGACAATTAAAATACACAAACAACAAGAACTACATGGCTACATTTTTTGTCACATAACTAAAGCGTGCATGTCAACATACACTACACTATCAGCTTCCACAGCTTCCTTGCAAATCTCAAGCACCCTCACAAATAATATAATTTACGGAGTAAGATGAAGGTGACATTTAGGTGTACAACACCTGACAAGTCAGGAATGTCACTATTAGATGAACAGAAACAATACATGAACTTACAGAATCCATTTCTGGAAACACACTAAAACTGAATAACTTCTGAAAAAAAGGGATAGTTGAAGACTTCATTGGACAAAGTGCTTTGACTTTGGAAAATGAGAAGGATCAGCTGCTTAAAATTCTGGAAGACTCAGAGCCAGAAGGACCCTTTAATTCTTGTAGTGCTTAAATGGTGGATTTTCAACCTTGATATAGCCATTATGCAAAAGACAGACTATGAAGTATATCTACAGATTATAATTTGAGCCTGATGCCCAATAAAGGTCAAGCTTCACTCCTACCTTACAACCTACCAATGCACTGATTTGGTTTCTGTTTTCACTTAAAAATTTAAAGCTTATTGCAAGGGGTATATTTTGGCAATGAAAAAGGTAAAACAGGATAAATCCAAAGAGGAAAATTCAGTGCCTGCAGTTCACAAATGCTGGGGAATGAGGTCTCCTAATAGGTTTGTGAATATCTGACACTCCTCAGGACAGCAGAGGGCATCACACCAGAGCCCAGAACAGCACATGGTCCTTGGCTTCAAATTCCTGTATTAGAAAACTCTTAAATTCATCTCCCTCAATGCTGACATATGTTGACAGAACTGGATGAAGATATTTTTGTGATTGGTACAGAACTGCTATGCAATAATCAGATACCGACATGTTGTAATTTCATTAGCACCGAGAGGTCTGGGCAGCGAGGCTGCCGACTGACAGATCACATTCAGATGAAAATAGGTACAACTAACTATGTGAAACGTTGATTAATGGAATGAATCTGTCAGTTACTAAGGAAGTCTCACAACTACTAACAAAGCAATTAAAGCATAAGGTAATACTGTTTATTATAAAAATCAAAGCAATAAATCAAGTATTCTGAATAGAAGATTTCTACTAGCCTGTTATTTATACCACTGTGAGTAATCCTATTTATCCCTTTAACAGCTGGGTAGAAGCAGATGGTAAGCTATCAGTAACACATGGAAACCTCCAAAATTTCTAAAATGTACATTTTGTTGCTTATTTTATCAATTTCATGCATCTGGTAGCCTCTATTTTGTTAATACATTATTTGTCCAATTTGTATAAGCTACTCCAGTCCATACTTTGCACTTGCGGCAAATCTATAATCATACTTGACAATAAAGTTAATATGATTTTATTGTTGCTATTATCACCACCATGATTATTACAAAACAATAATGTAGATGGCTCAGTGAAATACCTCGTACCAAACCCAACTGTCATACATATAGACTATACCATACAGGCTAGTACATTTCTGCATCGTTTTGCTTTACTCCCAAATAATAACAAATCCCTTCTCCTCTTCTCTACGGAAAAAACAATTACTAGCACATTATCAAATCCTTTTTGTGCAGGAACAGAACCAATCTCTCTTCCTGCATGGATGTCTCTGCTTCTGGCAGAGTTTCTCTAACTTATTAACAGAACTATTTACTTTTGCAGTGAGAGAATTAACTTTCACTGCTGCAGTCTGCGAAGTCTCAAGCAAATCTGACATACACCACAATGATAAACCCTCAGCACATACGTAGGATTTGCTATCTCATCTCTGATGAAACACATTTTAATCTGTAAGGCTCATCTACCAGTTTAATTCTTCTACATTCTATTCTGTAATTTTAAAAAATTGGCAACCTCTGTAGCCTTTTACAAAAAAACCCCACATTTTAACCACCTTCCTACACGTTTGTTCTCTGAATACAGAACTAATCATGCAATTCCCCAAAGAAATCAGAATCAGGAAAAGCTTGTGTATCAGTCTTAACGCAATGCTCATTTCTCCTGGTTCAAACCTTATACACATGTGAAAGCATAACACATCAATGTCCAAAAAGAAAAAGCAACCTAGTAGACCCTAGTCAAGCAGAAACCTGTGATCAGAAAATTAAAGGGTGCTAGAACCATGTTTAAGGTTCAGCATCCAAAGTAAACGTGGTTGTGCTTGGTCTGACTAGATGAGAGCAGCATGAGATACTGCCCAATCACAGTCGAGTTGCACTGGCTGAGTGAGCTTCAGGTCTAAATACACCACAGGTGTTGTATACACTATTGAGGGGCCCTAACACAGCTGCGAGGGAAATAATTTGTATAGCCTTTTACACACTGCAAATGGTTCTATGTCCCCCTAGTAACTCCTTTTCATGTGCCATTTCAATAATGTATTATTTTTAAAGGATTTGATGGGAGTATCTGATGCTCTTGGTTTACTTCTGCCCCTTACAAAACCACATTTTGAAATTTTTGTTTTGGTAAAAGATTGAACTTTTGTTTTCCTCCCACTGAAGCCTTTGGCACATCTGTCAGAAATCAGCCTTGGAAGAGAGATGCTAGATGATACTGCAAACAAACCATTTTCCTCATAACTTCAGCTGAATTAGGGGAAAAAAAGATTCAATATATGTACTTGCACTACCTTTCTCTGACAATAATATTTAGCTGCTTCTGTAGTTTCGAAGAAAGTCCCCAGTCTACAGGCCAGTTCTGAATGTTTGACAAGCGCAATTTGAGAAATCCTCCTGGGGAAGCAGCGATTAGAAAAGGCAACTGGCAGCTGGGAGGCTCACGCTGTATTCCCTGTTTCATTACTGATTCTTCTGGATGACCTTATCAAGTCATTTAATGCCTTTCTGCCCATGTTTCCCTATCTGCAATGCATTCAGATAAACACCTTCCTTCGCAAAACACTGCAAATTTGTTTATTATGGAAATAGTTCCTCAGATGTCAATCTGGCTCTTGGGGTGCAGCATCAGATGAAAAACACAACAGCCACAAGACATAAATGTCAATCTAGTATTTTCTAACAGATTAAACCATCGCAGTTCAAGTAACAGGTTAACCCTGTAGCTGAAGGTTATATTTCAGATGAGACAGTAGCTACTCATTTCATTTTAACCTCATTCATACTAGCCAATCCAGCATCCTAAGTGCAAACCATAAAAGGAACAAAAAGCAAAAAAATCGGCACAAACTTGTTTGTTCTGCTTAATTTAAGAAGTATGACTGTTTAGCCAAGCTTCATCTTGGGCAAGTATACGCTGCTGGCAGGAGGCAAAGCTCACAACTGGGATTAAAGCTACTGGCGTAGTACCCTCGAGTATGCAGATGGTTTAAGTGGCTAGGGGTGACCTGGCATGCCTAAACCCCTAGCATGGTAGGGATAGGTCAGCAGACTCTCATGCACATCTTACTGAAAGGTAACTGGCTCTTCCATGCCTTCTCAATGATCTCGATTGGCAAATGCACGTTTTTATTGTTAACGGGCCAAGGTACGTACTATAAATGGAATACTTAAGTGCAATCTTATTAGGAGTCACTTCACCAGAACTTTTTCTAGAGAAAATGTAGTATTACATAATTCTAGGAGTAACCTATTAACAGAGAGGAAGCAAAAAGGGAAGGGAAAGGAGTGCAGTTTCAATGTATTCACCCAGCTGTACAAACCTGGGCTGGCTAACAGCAGGCCACACACACTGAAAAAAAGAGCTGCTTTTCTACATGTAACAGAACTCCTACCACAAAAGTGCTATGGAAGCTCTGAGAAGTGAGCCCAGCGCCTTGCACCAGGTAGTGAAAAGGCAGGTTAGAGTTTAGATTAGCTTTTCTACAGGGACTTGGATGCATTCCACCTGAGGAAGGATGCATGCTGCCATCGTGGCCGGCTTCCGCAGGCATTCCACTGAAAATACCAACAGACCGCGGGCAGCTCCACCGCCACCTCCTTCTCGCTGCGGAGCCCTGATCGCACTCCCAGCTCCCCACAAAATGGCGGTCGTGCCTGCCCCAGGGTCGGCGCTTCCCTCCCCCTCGGCCCCGCCGCGCGGTTCTGCCACATCGGTACACCCAGAGGCTGTTTGTTAGGGGAAGGGGGAGGCAGTAGCCATGCTCCCCTCGGAGAAGCAGCACCGCCGGAAGGAGGCGAGACGCAGCAGCACAGATCACCGCTGAGGAGAGGAGCGACAGCACCTCACCTCCTGCGACCGACCCCTAGAGAAAGACCAGGGCGAGCCCGAGCGTGCTACCTCATTGGCTCTCGTTTCTCTGCCGCCCGATGATTGGCTAGCAATTCCCCCCACGCGTTCCCTCTTTCCTCC
>NW_010099245.1:0-444 GCF_000699245.1 Pterocles gutturalis | reverse complement strand
GCTGCCTTGGAGAGCATCTGCATGCGGGTGCCCAAGAGGTTCTTGCCAATGGCCTTGTTCTCGTACCAGGTGATGTCACCCTCGCTGCAGTGGTCCCGCGGGCGCTGGAAGAACGCCTTGCAGAGGGGGTTGCGCTTGGAGAGGTACTTGACAAAGCTGGCGTAGGGACAGAACTCGGTGCCAGTCCATACATGCGGGGCAGGTTCTCCTCGTCGCTACTCTCTGCCCGCTTCTTGCTCCAGGAGGACGAGCGTGACTTGTGGTAGGGCCCCAACGCCTTGAAGTAGACAAACTTGCGTCCGTCCTCGTCCACTGCCAGCCCAAAGGAGTCCTCCTCCAGCTCCCGCTGGTTCTCCCGGCCCCGCGTGCAGAAGTACATGCAGGTCTCAAACCAAACCTTGTTGAGGAGCCCAAAGGGGCTCTGGGTGCTGAAGACGCTGCAGG
>NW_010099244.1:0-237 GCF_000699245.1 Pterocles gutturalis | reverse complement strand
ATATATATATATATGTATAAAATATCCATGTGTATATTTAGAATGTGTGCGTGGAGAAAGAATATATATAATATACAGTATACGCATATACGTTTAGAAGAATAATATATACCTTTTCCGGACCAAAAAAATATTGGATCAGAGTTTTCCACTCTACTGTGTAATGGCTCAAACGATGAAAAATCAACGTGACCGCTCCGAGAGGACATAAATCACTCCCAGTGTAATCTGAATTTC
>NW_010099243.1:1744-3448 GCF_000699245.1 Pterocles gutturalis | reverse complement strand
TATTTATGAAATATACTTTTATTATATTTTATGAAATATACTTTTAAAAATCCTTTTTTAGAGAAGTCTAACTCGCATCTGCGTGTCATTTCATGTGGCCAAAAGCTGTCTGAGCGCTAGCGAGGCGCTCTGCTTGGGGGAAGAGCATTTGGGGGGAGAGCATCACTCCTGCGCCCACATCCAGCTGTAGCCCTGCTCGCCCCAAAGCTGTAACAGATTTCAGTAAAACACCCCGATTTCTCACCCCTGATTTCTGCCAACACCAAGCAGGCTGCAATGCTCATGTATCACCAGCTTCTGGCTTAAAATTTTTTTTAACCCTTTGGCACCTTCCTCTGCTAAACCTGCCCCATCCCAGCACCTGGCCGAGCCCGTGCAGCCACACTTCTGCTCCGAGCATTTAATAACGTCGTGAGATGAACATCCAGAAAACTCCCCGGCAGCTGGGTGGTGAGCAGAAGTGCTTCTAAATAAAACATTTTCAGAGGCTGGCGCCCGGGAGGCGCGGGTCGCGCACTCCTTTTGCTGGGAGTGTGTGCTCAGCGCAAACAATGTTTATTTACGGTGTCTAAAAATCTATTTCAATCAAATCATTTCCATAACTGCATATTTATGCCAACAGCCACTGAATGCTCCTTGACTACGCTGAAAACTATTTATTCAGTTATAAATGTTTACTTGCTTAGTGGTAAAACTGCTTTAAACAAACTTAAAAATCAAATTGATGTCTCCCCCCCTGAGCAGGATTTCCGCTGTATTCCAGGCAGCTTGCTGGGCAATCGGTAATATTTTATAATAATTTCAGCTCCAATGGCCTCTGTATATATTTCTATGTATATTTATTTAATGATGCTCAGGGTGCCGGCTAGACTTGCAACAGAGCTGCTGCCCTTCTCGAATATCCTGGTCGTACGAGGTCGGATCAGTTAGAATAGCACTTTATTGCCCCAAATGCTCAGCGTTAAGTCTTAAATAAAATTACACCGAGTAAACCCCAGGTTGCTGCCTTGTTTAGAGTCCAGGAGACTCATAATTAGGATGAGTCCAGAAGCATCAGTTTGGAAAATACATTTATGCCCCAAGGAAGCATGTTGTATTTGCAGCTTGTGAAGCAGATGATTTTACAGCCTTGGAGGGAAATCTGCACATTTTCCACGTGTGCTTCCCATGGGATGGGCAGCACCGGGGTCGGTAGTTGTGCCATGAGTCACACGGTGGGTGAAAACCACCCCGAGGCAGAGCATCGCCTTGTGCTCACGGGGGTATCTGTGTGCCCCCACCGGTGGTTTTCCAGGTGAGCTCTTGTTGGGACCTGCTGGGGCTCCTTTGGGATATGCCCCATGGTTTTTCCTCCTTTTTTTTTTTTTTTTTTTTTTTTTTTTTTTTTTGAGCAGCAGGGATGGAAATTGGTTCTGCTGCATTTGCAGAGCGGTTGCATCCAGCTCAGGTCTGCGATTTTACGGAAAGTGGGTAAAAAAAAAAAAGATTTAAACCAAAAAAAAGCTTTGAGGGGGGCAGAAAGGGGACCTGAAAGACTGAAGGGTGCAGAGCCACCTAGGCTCTGTCATGGGGAAAAAAATAACTTGGGCCACTAGCCCGCCGTGATGAGGGTCCTGCAGGGATGGGGGACAGAGCTGTGCCCCCTCCTGCGATGGAGGCAGCTGCCCAACCCCCGCTGCCTGCCCCGGCAGCGCTCACCATCCC
>NW_010099243.1:0-1720 GCF_000699245.1 Pterocles gutturalis | reverse complement strand
GTGGCCACCGTGGGGTGGGGACCGGCTCTGAGCAGAGAGGGACTGAGACCTGAATGCCGATACCCACGTTGCTGAGCAGGACTGAGCGATTTAATGACTTTTTAGGATACAAAATGAGTTTTTCCTTATCTTGCATCGCTCGAGAGGCTGAAGCTGCCCATCCTCTCCCTCTGTGCAGCTTCGGCGTTATCCTGTGGCTGTGTTGAGTCGCTGGGTTCCTTCGGTTGCCGGATCGAAAGAGGCTTGGTGGACAATGATGGTGGCTTAAAGTTAATTTTTCATCAGAATAGAGGCATGGGAGCGAGGGGTCCTTATTGCCACACTGGCAAAAATAAAACCAACTCCCAAACTGCGGGTGTGATGCTTCCCCCCAGCCCTCTGCCCAGAGGGGCTCGAAGGGGAGCTCTGCCAGGGGAATGCCGTGCCAAAGCCCAGGATTTCTTGGACGCAATCCGACAGAGTGCAGCTGAAGCTCTGCCTCGGGTTGAAACTTCACGCTTTGCTTATTCAGCACACTCTCCTTGCTGTGCGCTGCCTTCCTCCTCTCCATCCTCCTCCTCCCGCGCCCACAGTAACTCTGCGGAATTGGGATTTCGTACAGAAAACGTGAGAATTTTAACGAGGCTTTTGCACCTGCTGGAGAAATCCCCTCCTACCCAAACACCTGGGATCCTAACGCATCTGCAGTGCCTTCTGATGGCTTAATTACTTTTTGCTTTTTTGTTAACTCCCCTGAAATGATGGGAAAAATATTGCCTTGCTCAGAACAGCGGGTGAAACCCAGCAGCCAGCCCCTGCCTGGGCGCTTAGCTTTGCTCAGGACCACTTTTTGTTTAGCTGATTTTCTTGAAGATCTAGGAACACAGATATATAATTTTTTTTGTGTGTGTGCAGGCGTCGTTTATCACCACTTCCATTGCCCATACCTTGGGTAAGCACTATACAAACCCTGGCAAATAAATGGTCTATGGCTTAGAAGAGCAGAAAATCCTCTGGAGTTATGCCCCGAGTTTATGGCACCTTGTCTGCAACACTGATGTGCTCACACGAGCCATAAAACTCATGTTTCCTCAGCTCTTTCCCAGTGTTTGATGTAAGGTATCACAGCAGCTGGTGGCACAAAATCGATGCCCAGCTCGGTTCTCCTGAGCGTTCATCCCAGCGTGCGGAGGGGCTGCGGCCGGGGGCTCGGGGCTGTGCTGGGCTCCCGGGATTTGGGCTCTGGTGACTCACTCTTCTAAAGGCTTTGCGGGATAACGTGGGTTCCCCAAGTCACGATATTCTCAGGCAAATATTTTCAGGTCCGACTGTGCATCACTCATAGAGCTCATGATGAATTTTATAGGGATATGGGACTTTTCCACATTTTTAATGAGCGTTTCGGTTGGACTTGAATGATCGTGAGCAGATGCTGACATTCCCCCTATGCGAGGCGATACGTGACATTATGGCTAATCAATGTTTCCTTTGATGCAAACAGATTTAGTAGCATGGTACTTTAGCATCACCCACATCCAGAAATGCATCCCTCCCCTTTTAGCTGGTGGTTGGGTTTGAAGGCCACCTTGGACGATATGGGGAACGTTAAAGGGTGGTTAGTAGGAGTAAAGCCATATTCAACAGCAGCGATAAATGCAGTAAATTATTATTATCTGAGAGCTGAATGGGGAGTTTTAAAAATATATTCTATTAATATACTAATATTCTATTCTAGATACTA
>NW_010099242.1:0-30907 GCF_000699245.1 Pterocles gutturalis | reverse complement strand
CCCAGCAGGGGGGTCTCGTTGGGCTCAAAGAAAGGCGGAGTGCTGTCCCCTCTGCGGAGAGCAGCGGGCAGCGCCCTGCGGAGCTCGGTGCTGGAGGGGGAGAAACTGTGCAGAGGGGGGAGTGGAGGAGGAGGAGAGCAGGTGGAGATAAGCGGTGATTGACTCTGGGCGACCGTGCAGTGCGGGTCTGGGCTTCTTCACTGTGCCTGTCAGACTGCTGTGTGTGTTTTGGGGAAGAATATATTAATTCCTTTACTGTCATTTTCTCTTTTCTGTCATGCCGGTAGGGTGGAAAGCTCCCCGCACCTGTGTGCATGCCTGTGGCTGGTCTGACCACACTAGTGTGGGGTTGGCTCCTTGCAGGAGGTTTGGAGATGCACACCTTCCTTAACACGAGTAAATTTTTTTTTTATTCATTTAAAAAAAATTCTTTTTTGGGAGAGGTGAGGTTTCTCTCCAGTGGTGGTGCACTGCAGTTTGCCATTTGGGATGTTTTTTGTTTTGAGCACATGCCTCTTGGATGCAGAAGTGCAAAAGGCTCAGCCCTGAATATGTGAACAAACACATCAGAAAACATATTTGTAGGAAACATTATATTTCAGGGGGTTTTGCATGCACTTTTTTTTTTTTTAATAAATCCCCAGAGTGATGTTAGCATTCTCTTACATGGGCAAGCTAGTTGCTTCCATAATTTGCTGTTACAAATACATTAAGATTTCTGCAAATGTTTTTGACATTAAGTGTTACTCAATTGTCAACAAGTTCTCAGACTTGCCTGTGAATAAGATAGATTTCTTTATGACTTCTGAGCCTTGACAGGGTTAGATTTCTGGTTTCTGCCATGTCCGGTGTCTTCAGGCTTAAAAGAGGGAGTTGGGAGTGGGTTGAGATGCTTAGCTTTCCTTTATGTCAAATGACTTGCTGTGGTTATAATTACAGTTGTTAACTAAAAATTTGTATAAAATTAAACAATTAAAATAATTTACAGGATTTGTAAATATAAATGCCTAGCGAAGTAGACGTTTAGATCAATTTCCTCCAAGGATATGAATGTTTGTTGTTTTTCTTCCAGTGTTTGCAAAACCTGGTAAGTATCCAGTGCAGGTGTGTGGAAAGGGGAGATGTGCTTCTGGTGTGCAGAAGTGTCATCTTGCAAACTGTTCAGATAGCAGCTAATGTTGCTGTTAGCTCTGAAGATGGGAACACAGCGTTATTGTTTGAAAGAGTATCAGCATGTAGATTTAATTAGTATTAGTGACTGAGCTTGAAATTAATCTCTCATATGTCTGAATGATGCTATAGACAAATTTTTGCATAAAATCTGAGAATATAAAAGCATTAATCATACACACAGAGGTTTTATGAGCTGACATAACAACTTAGTGCTACCAAAGGGAGAAACTTCTGTCCTGTCTTGCTTGTGCCTTGTTCTATCTCTGGTGGTCCCTGTAAGTCAGTGTAACTTAATTCCTGGTAGAAAACCAGGACAGTTTTCTGCTATTATGCATAGATAAATATGTTCAGTAGAGGACTTGGTGAGTTCCAGAGCTGGTTCAGGAGAAGGGATGGAAGCAGATGAGAGTCAGCAAGAGAGATGTCCTAGAGGGAAGTCTCGCCACCAAAGTATGGAAGTTGTTGCTGCCTGCACTAGGTTTAGTGCTTATCAAACCTCCCATGAGCTAATTTTATTCAGTAGCCTAACCGAAACCCTACTTAAAATAGAATAAACTTTTTTGCTGTTTTTAATGGTTAAAGTGTAGCAGGTTGTTAAATACTAAAGTTGGTTTTGTTTTCCTCAACTGGAAGCTTAATTTCCTAAATCAGTTTGTTGCAAGAAGTAATATTTACTGACATTCACATATGACTTGATGAAGGATTAACAGTGCTTTTTTTTTTTTCTTTTCTCCTAGAGCTGTTTCTGGAAAGAACTTTAAAAGTGCTTTATGTGATGATAATTTGGCTCTAACAGCTGGGTTTGGGTTTTCTGGTCCTTCCCCCCCCACCCCCAAGTGATAGTTTTTTCTTGTACCAAATTTTACCCTTCTATATTTTCAAGTATAAACAGGATCATATGTGGAATAGTTTAGCGATCACACTGAAGGTTTTTTTAATTCTCAGGCTAGATTTAGTTAACTATGCGAGAAAGGTGCTTGGTAGAGAACACATTCACATGAAGCAGCAGCAGTATTTATTTCATAGCTTTTAAGTTTCAGTCTAAACTGTGAATTTTGTTGGAGTAAGACTGAGCAGCATACCTAAATTTGTGCATTCTTTCTGTCCAGCAATTTAATTCCTAAGATAATTTTTCACCTAAAAGCTTTGTCTTGCTGTCACTTTACTATGTGGATTTAGGCCTCCTAGTGTACAAGTGATGCTCTTGGACCAAAGTGTAACATGTATAAATGGAAGTTGTGCATACAAGCATATAATCTAATTTCATTTTTTACCTTAAGTAACTATTCATTGTTGTTTTTTTTTTTTTTCTACTTAAACCTTAATTTCTGGAAATGAACCTCTTTTGAAGAACTAGAATGACATATGGACAATGTTTAGACTTGCTGTACTTCCCATTTGGGTCTTGAGATGGTATTTTGAGAGTGAAATGCAGTCCGCTGCGGTAAATTCCAGAGAGTATGGATCAAGTTCTAATTGGAACAGTGGGAAGAAAGCCCCACAGGTTTAAGAGTAAACAAATAACAAGTTGCAAGAGAACTGGGTAGGTTACTGTATATTTACATGTGCTCGGTGTAGGTGCTTTAGCATTGAACATAATAAAGTCAGTTCAGAGGCAGATTTGAGACTTTCATTACAATAATGTTTACAGAAAAGTTGCAAATCTGTCAACTTCTTTAGAGATGTGAAACAGCAACCCTTCATATTGAAGCAGAGATTTTTATCAAAGCACTGTATTGCTCTGATTTTTAATCTAAACTTCATCTGAAAATGGGTTGGGACAGTAGATGGACAGATGTCCAATTGCATTGGATGGTTGAGAAGCATTTCATAGCAAATCAGATCTAGGGCAAATTTACTATTTAACTTTACTACCTCTGGTATGAAATGTGAAATAGCTGTATGTCATCACTCTCATGCCATGCAATTATAACAACGTAAGCTATGGCAGACCACTAACAACAAACTTCAGATCTACAACAGCAAAGTTTAGCACTGCGCTGGTTATTTACTGGAACTTGGTTCATAGAGGCTTCACTAAGGGAAGAGATGCTTAAAATCGCTGCTAGTAGCTGTCAAGAGTGCTGTCACAAACCTCTCAGTCAACGCGTGTTCAGAGTAGATTTTGAATTAACATCAGAATATCATTTTGGGACTTTATTCTATGTACTGTAGGTGATTGTGTTGTGGCTTGATGTTACAGCTTGCTGCTGTGTGAAAGTTAGTGTTGGGAGGAAGGGTACTGGCTCTGTTCTTCCCACACTGACCACCCTCCCATTGCTGGCTAGCTTGGCCTGCTCTAAATCAGAGTGCTCCTTGGACCTATTACTGGTCTGATTTAATTTCCTAGACTGCAAGGAAAAAGTTTTCTGACAGATCGACAGGTTTTATTGTATCGGGTAAGGAGCTGATGAATTCTAGAAGACTGGGACCGTGGGCAAAAGGAGAAGAGGAACCCTGCGTGATGACTGCGTGAAATTAGATCAATTCAGCTGTATTGCTGAACTGCATTTTTAGATGTGCGAGTGCTAGGATACTCATCCTGAAGTCACTACCCTGTCTGTCCTCGGAGAAAAGGAGAACAACTAGGCTTCTCAGACATGATCATAAAAGTATAGCTGAGCAGGAAAATCAAATGGAATCTCTGCATGCAAGTCTTACAAGGCATCTTTGGCTTTGCTGTCACTTCTGCAGTTTGAGATCCTCGTCTGTGCTCTTAGATGTCGGTTTTTGGGACTGCGGAGCAAAGAGCATCTCCTAAAACAGCAAATTGTGTTGTAGTGAAACCTTCTGCTTTTTGTAAGATCTGTTTTCTATTTGGAGGAGTGATTGCTGAGGAAGCTCATAAGAGGGTCCCATGTGCAATGTGTTTCAAGTTCTTGTAAAGACTGTTGACTTTTGGCATGTTGTGGTGTATTTGTACAAGACTGAAGCATGTTGGTGAAATGGGAGGGAGAATACCCTTTTAAAGAATCTTGTGTAAGATCTGGAGGCGATAAGATTTGAGCTTCAGGTAAGTGAAAGTTAAAAACCCAAATGATGCATGGCTTCATGGGTGGTACATTTTTTTTTAATTAGCAGCAAACAAATTGCTTTTGGCTAGTAAGTGTCATACTCAGCAATCCATCATGAGTGGACAAAAATGTAGAATTGAATGCTTAATTACTTTACATTAGCTAAATGATAGAATTATTGGTCTTTAAATGCAGAGGAGGCATTCAGTAGACTGGCTTTTGGCAGTACTGAAGCAACTTACTGTCATAGTAAAGTTTCACAAGGTGCACTGGTGTATATGTTTTACTGATGAACATAAAATGTCTAGAGACTTCCTCAGAAAGTTTTTTGGCTTTGCTTCTTGTGAGTCACTTGGGCAAGTTTTTTAGATATTCTCCAAGAAACCTGAGGTTTCTCAGTCTACATGGAAAAACATAACATTTTCTCTTGTAGAATCCAATTGTATGTCACTGAAACAAGGATACAGTGGCCTGAACATTGTGGCCTTGTTTTTGTATGTGATCACAGCTAAGATGGGGGAATACTGCTTAGCAGTCATGTGAATCATGCTGGGATCCCTGGTGGTATATTTAGTCTTATATTTAGTACATTTAGCTGATGTTAAGTCTGTAGTGCTTTTATCTAAAGCAATAAATTTCAACTCTTTTAAGTTTGCCGTTGTTCTACTTGGAGCATGGCTTGTATTTTGAAAACTATTTCCTGCACCTTTTGCGTGTTTAGTTTAGAAAGAACTTAAAAAATACTCTGTACTTTTTGTGAAAAAAAGCATAGGAACTACCTTAGTGTGGCTCTGATAAAGGGAGACAAATATCTATATGGTAGCTCTGTAAACCTTTTTTGAATGTTTGGAATTGGTCAAGTTTTACAGAAAGTAAAATTTCTGCTGCTGCCAGGGAGTTCATTGGAACCACCTACTTTTTTAGGAAAATGGGACACTTTTTACTGAGGCTGGTGTGTAAGGCATGTTCCTTTAGGAAATCAAAAGCACTGCCTTTAGTCCACACTAGAAACATGGAAAACATGTAAGTACTCGGGTTCTGAAACTCTTGCAAACATAGAAATATTTTACTAGTTAACTTAGTATAAATTTCCTTGTGCACACTTAACTTCAGCCTGAGTTTTTTGTGAGTTTAGCTTCGTCTGCTTTCCAGACATTGTAAGGTAAATGAGAGATGAGAAGTTGCTGCTAAACAGTGAGTGGCTGTATGTTGGGATTACAAACATAATTGGTTGACCTATGTAGGCAAGGTTTACATTTTTAAGCCTCACAATTGTAGAGACAAATCTGAAAATGTTGTTAAGGTACAGTTATGCAAAGGGTCAAATATTGTAAGGTGACTTCTAATACTGTGATTGAGGGACTAGGAGGGGTCTCTTTATAGGACTTTATGTATCCTTTTGGGCTGCTCTGGGTGTGTACAAGGAAACACAGTTCTGAAGCATCGTAAAGAGAAATCATGCATGTTGGGAAAGAAACAGGTTGCAAATCCACGCAGATCTGAAGTTTTTTTGTTCAGCTTGCAAGTACAATGTTTCACATGGAAAAATCTTAAAATACCCTTTAGTGGTTATTGGTGAAAGTAAATACTTGGCACCCATTGTGGTCCTTGCAGAGCTATCGGGCATTTTGCTGCGTAGCATAGCATTTAATTCTGAACAAGTTAATAAAAATTATTGAAAAAATCTGGTTACATCATATGATTATGTAATCTAGCATCTAGCAGAGAGGCAGGATCAGCAATGCCAAGGTCATGCATAATTGATTTTCTTGTCTCAATCTTATTTTATAAGCTTCCGAATGAGAAAGTTTTACTGTCTAATTCTGTTCTAATATTTCGTTACAATTAGTGTTACAGCAATTGGTATTACCAGTGTATTACCTGATGGATTGGGTACAGCTGCTTCTTTTTTTGGAGAGTGGGAGGGAAGGGTTAGTTCAGTCTTTTAAACCTGTTTTTCTGTGAGTAAACACACCATGAAAAGCAGAAGAATTCTCTCTGTATTTTATCTGTGTTGCTTTTATTAGGAGTTGAAGAATTGAGTTTTTATTTTTTGCTGCATGTTTCATGTTTAGCAGTGGCTCATTTTCAGTACTTTTTCAGTTGTCTGTTGTCTAGCAGTTGTACACAGTTTTACATTTCTGCATGTGCTTTTTTTGTCCAAAATGTAAAACTTTCTTTGTGTATTGAATTTCATTTTTGTTGATTTCAGACCATTTCATCAAGTAATAAAGATAACTTTGAAGTCTGAGGTGCTCTTTCCAAGAGTTTCCCACCATTATAGTGTGTCTACAAATTTTAAAAGTTTATTAACTCCTCTGTCATGCAAATTGTTAATGAAATTATTGAATGGGTATGAATCGTACCAGTGCTGCCCCGGCTGGGTCAGGACATGGCTTAATTTAGAATTCCCACAAAGTATATTCCCAATTTCCGAACAAACCCTGATCAGCACATTTTAATTTTGTATTTATATATTAACTACTGCATCCATATTTTTGTAACTGAAAGTACATGGTATCTCCTTGTTTTGCTTATGAGATTGTCAGGTGCCAAAAGCCAGTACAGCAATCCATCTTTTTTTTTTTTTTTTTGTTATGCTTCTGTTTTTCCCAAAACTTTCATGATTTTTTGAAGGTAATTCCAAAGGATTGGAAATTGACTCAGGTCCATTAATGTATCTTAAGTATAACATACCTTAATATTTCCAGAATTACTTAACTCATTCTTCCCTATTCTCACCTGCACCCCCATCTCCTTCTTAAAATTTAGTCATGATAAAATAGTTAAAGTTTATGTAGTGTGGTTGCAATTAACATTTTTTTAAAGCTAAATGATGTATGATCTGAATTTTTTTTTTTATTTAAGAGGTATATGTATTTTCTAAAATAATCTTTCTTATATTTAGAAGACTTTCTTGCTGCCTTTTTGTGTGACTTCCTGACGGATACGGTTAACTTGGTCTTCTCGATTTTTATCTTTGCCTTTTAAAAAATTTTCCTTAATTGTATGTTCTTTCTCAACTTCTAAAAATTAAAGAAGAATCACAGAAGGTTGTTAAAGACTGATGCATGGATAATTTCCATTTTGTTGACTTCTTTTTCTATTTCATGGGGAGGTTGTGCCATTAATATCAATTTTCAATAAGTGTATTGTCTACTGCATTCTTCTGTCCTTCACTTGATTGCCTTGAAATCAAACCTGATATTGCGTCCCTTGATTTGTTAAGTTTGCATTTTTTTGGAAGCTGTTTTTCAGTTGTCACCACTTAGTTGCATGCAACTAATGTTAGGGCCAGAATGAAAAGTTGATCTTTGTAGGCTGATTTGCTGATTAAGTATTTCTGTTGGAAAACGGTTTATATGACTTTAAGACTTTATGGATGAGGCTTTGAGCAACCTGGGCTAGTGGAAGGTGTCCCTGCCCGCAGCAAGGGGGTTTGGAACTAGGTGATCTTCAAGGTGCCTTCAAACCCAAACCATTCTATGATTCTATGAAATCAAAGTATAAATTTCTGTATTAAAAAGACGATAAGTCCTGTGTTGCTGCTTGCTTCCAAAGCATTTCTTCCAACCTGACTTGAAGTATTCTGAAAAGCTTTCAAGTATCTCTTTCAATGGGTATAGAAGAGTGGATGATACAATTTTATTTTTTTTATCTATATCCTTAAAGAAAACATAAAGAACTTACTGTCATTACAGTTTATTCCTTATAGCTATCCAGTGGCTAGCTCATAGTTGAATATTGTCATTTATGTGTTATTAAAGAGTTTATCTAGTTGTAGACATCTCATTTGGTTGTTACACTCAAGAGGACTTAAGATTTTTTTTATTTTAATGTTATTCTTACCTTGCACTACTGGTTTTACTCTAATTAGTCTAATGATTTACCTTTTATGGAAAGTACCTTGTCTCTGATTAAATCATGAGGTAGAAGAAGAGGAGAAGGAAGGAAGCAAGCAAAGAGTCAGGGAAAATGATATCCTTGGAAATACTTATAGTGAGAAATGGCATAACTAGTGACAAAAAAAAGTTTGATAGCGTTAATCTGATTAGCTGCTTACTATCAAAAGTAGTGTTTCAGTTTCTTCTTTTTCTTCCTAGTTCCTTTGATTTTAGCCACCTATTCCTACTCCATTTCTTTTTTCTGGTTCATTCTGGTGATTTTTTGGACATCATGAGCTGTTTCCACTGTAACATGATGGAACAGTAATTGGGTTTTCTGTAGAGGTGGCTGAATTAGTATTGTGCCAGGTTAGTGAGTTAAATAAGCTCACATAGGGGTCTGAATAAAATGAGAACCAGCCCAGAGGAATCTAGGAGACAGAACTTGTTCCTGCTCTGGCAGGGGGATTGGACTAGATGATTTTGAGGTCCCTTCCAATCTCTAACTGAGCCTGAAGGAGGGGATCTCTCCTTTTTGTCAGTCTTTTTTCACTTCTCTAATTCTTTCCTCCTTGTCCTTTCTCTAGCCAAAAAAAAATGCAGATAATTTACTGGCCCCTGGAAGATTGCTCAGGAGGAAACTTGAAGAGATTGGGCAGTGTAAAATTTGCGTGCTCAAAAAAGATAATGCCAAACCGTAGCAGTGTTCCTTATTACTAAACAATTTTTTTTTTAATGCCTTCAAAAATCAAACGGATCTTCTACTAAACTGTTCTCACAGCTCTGTTAAGAAAGATTCTGCTTGAGGATGGTTTTATTTAAAGAATGTTACTCCTAGAACTTACAGTCTGCTCAATAATCAAATCAGAATTTCAAACAGTAAGGAAAAAGGTAGTCTTTGGGCTACTTCCTACTTATAAGAGGCAACCACCTGGTAAACCACCAGCCTGTTTTTTCAACCACACTGATATGTGCCCCACTGATGATTTTTCTGATGTTTAGCAGCTTGCTGCTGATGCTGCTGAAATACTGAATTGCCAGCAAGCTTTTTCTCCTCCACTGGACCTCCTCTCCTAGGGCCTTAAACTAGCACTGCTTGGTGAGAAACCAACCAGCAGATATACCTGTGAAAAATCTCCAGGTGTGGGAAGTCATTTTGTAGAGAATGCCAGCACTCCTCAATTTTAGTCTGCCATTTCAAGGAGAAGTGCAGCCATTACTGCATTGGACTCCTCGAGCATCTGTAACAACAGGGAGGACAACTAGGTTTTTTCAAACTGGTCTATAGAGACCTTACAGAAATTGAGAACGGACTTCCAAAAATGCTTGTGTGTAATGTTAGTTTTACCTGCATAGGCTGTTCACTGTTCCACCATGGCACAAATGCTATTTTCTTATTCTTATGTACATCAACTTGTTCTTTAAAAAAAAAAAAAAAATGGCAAGCTCTTATTGTTTTGCTAGAAATAAGAATACTTTCCCACCATGTTTCTTATTGTCATACTTTAAGAAAATAAGTACTAAAACAAATCTAGTGCCGGTGTTTGGTTTCCATCAGGATGGATGCTTGATGTTTGCTAATGTAAATTCTGCAGAATGGGGACTGATCCTGTTGTTCTTTAAGCCATTGTTGTCTAAAAAAAATGGCCTCTGCATTAGTTTTTGTGTGTTTTAAATAAAAAAAAAGGTATGATTTGCAGCCTTGATCTACTGTGTTCTGGAAGAGATGTCTGTTGACTGTTCTTGGAGTGATTTTTCAAAAGCATATGAGAGCTGTTTTGAGAAGCCGTAATGGGACAATAGGATATTATAGCACTTGGATGACTTCAAAATTTTTATTTTTGTGGGAGTAGTATTTGAACCATTTAACTCATGAGGTGAATCCAACTGAAATTCTCAAATAAGCAGTTGTCACTGTGAGAAAATATTCATGGCTATAGCTTTTTAAGTGGAAAGACACTGAAATGAATCACCTACATTTGTTTGTTTGTATAAATATGGAAAGTTTTTGAGAAACTTCTCATCAGCAAAAAGTGCATTATCTTTTTGATATTGTGTGACTAGTGTAGTTGCAAAATGATACAGAAGTGTAATCTCTCTTTTTTGTTTGTTTTTATTTCAGCAGAAACATGTACCAAATAAGATTCCTTACAGTTGCACCTCAACAGGAGGGAAGTATTAAGGAAGAACCGATTTCAGAAATTCCAAACAGTCAGACCTGGCAGTTTGACTGGGCATTAAATAAACTGGATAACTCTGTCAGAAAAACTGGTCGCATCCCTAAAACTCTTCTACTAAAAATCTTCCATGAAATATGCAAAACAGGTAAGTCACTTCCAATTAAAACAAAATAAAAGCTAAATTTAAAGCTGCAATATAACGATTCATCAAACCAGGGCGATTAATTGAAAGAGTTATGATTCATATTTTTGTCTTTGAGTGTTGTTTAATCTGCTGCATATGTTGATGAACAGGCTTTAAATGTTTTAAAGATGTTATTTTGCTTTGAATGTACGTGTTTACTTTTCCAGGTTTTTTTGTCTTTGGGAATTTATAAGTCTTGTAAAAATTCAGTGTACTTTTAAGAAATCTTATCATATTCACCTTCCTCATGTAACTGTATGTGCACTCTGAACAGGGATCGTCGTATCTGTCTGTTTTGCACAGCATATTTTTAAAATGTCTGTAACAAACCATGCTGCCCTTCAAGAATTTGTTTGTTTTGAAATGTAACTATAAAGGGAAACATGGAGATGGTCCCCAAGTTTCTGCATTCCCAGGTAGCTGTGGTTATTCAGGACAAACGAGTTTTATTATTTTGAATAAAACAAAAATAAACAGCTGAGGCATTGTTAATTCAGACAGATTTAATACCCCTTTGGCTAAAAATCGCCAGTGTATATTAATATTTTGCAAACCAGCTGTCACAGTTGATGAGGTTGAGTACCAGTTAGGATGATTCAATGGAGATGTTTGCTAAATATACTCACTAGATACTATTGCGAATATTTATCAATGGCAGCATGTATTGTATTGTTTTGTTTTAGTTTTAAACGTTGTGTATTGCTCTGGACTGTTATTGGCTTGTATACTTGGGATTTTGCTTTTAAAAGTTTTGCGGTTTACTGTTTAAAATCTGAGTCTTCATTCTCTCTTTCTGTTGAACTACTTAGTTTTTTCCTTTTGATATCCTTTCTGATTGCTTTGACTTTATATCTAAAACAGTTATAATTTGCAAGTGTGGGTTGGCAAGAATTCTGTGCCTCTAAGCTTTGCAAATCACAGTTCTTCGTGATCTTTGATTACACAGTTTTTAGGAAGTCATACTAACAACAAAATTAATTGCTTATATAGTGGTTTCCTTTGACTGTGTAAGTATATTGAAAAAGAAAAGCATAGAACTTCACAAGAGATTTAACTAGGATGCTATTAAAATGAGGAATATTTCCCTATGAAAAATTCAGCCCTTTTTTCTTTAGTAGTGTTTAAAAGTAATTTAGCAAAAACATGGGAGGATAGTTACTGTTGATTTCTTAAAGATTTGTCTGTGTTTGTGTTGTTCTTCCATTTGTAATTACAAAGAAGGTACTTGCTGTATATCTCTTGTCCTGCAGCTTTCCATACTCACACTGCTAAACTTTTTCCTGTTTCTTTTGCCTTTCAGGGTACTCAGTCACTAGTATAATGCTGGCATTATGATACTGTGTTGGCATTTTTATCGCAGGAACTAATTCAATGCAGGAATTAAAAAGTTAATCAAGTATATGGGGCCTACAGGAGAGATGGGGAGACACTCTTGATGAGACAGTGTAGTGAGAGGACAAGGGGTAATGGGTATAAGCTGAAAGAGGGTAGACTTAGACTAGACATTAGGAAGAAGTTTTTCACTGTGAGGGTGGTGAGACACTGGCACAGGTTGCCCAGGGAAGCTGTGGATGCCCCATCCTTGGAGGTGTTCAAGGCCAGGCTGGATGAGGCTTTGAGCAACCTGGTCTAGTGGAGGGTGTCCCTGCCCATGGCAGGGGGGTTGGAACCTGATGATCTTTAAGGTCCCTTCCAACCCAAACCATTCTATGATTCTATGACTTGTCTCACCACTCTGTTATGTTTTCAGAAGTTCCAATCCGCATTGGCAATTTGTACCTACTCCCTCTCAATGTTTTAACTTATTACTTTTTTCTTATTATTGCTTATTTTTTTCCCCACTACTGTCTGTGTCTCTTCCCAGATGAGTTTACTCTATGAACTTTTCTGCTGTAGATTGCACTCTTGAAACATAGTTTACGATAGTTATGTGGTATCCTAGATTTGCTCGTCCTTTTTGGTACCTGAAGATCTAATTCTAGACAGTATATAGCTTTTTGCAGTTGAAGTTTGTGGGTTTTTTCTTTTTACTTTATTATGACATTATTTTTTGTCTGTATAGCTGTTTCTACAGCTCTGTATGATTAAAAATTACACTTACAGTGACTCTTGACAGCTGGAGATACCTTTAGTGGCAACAGCTCCTGACTCTGTGCTGTGCAGTCCACAACTTTGGAGTGCTGGCATGATGATTTGGAAGTAGCTTACAAAGCATTACTGATGCTTTAGACTTCAAGTCATTTTGGAAGTCTGAATCTTTGAAGTCTGTATATGTGTGTCTCTCAACTAGAAAACCTTACATATTGTTTTCATTATTTATGTTCTATGTGAACATTTATCTTGCTCCATGTTAGATGAAATTACTTCTTAAGTATACCTTTCTCTATGATAGGAAAGGGATAGATAACTTTTTTCTACTTTTTTTCTTTACAATATGCTGCTTTCTAAAGAAACTCTTTTTTATTAGAAATTGCTGGGTTTGCATATAAAGATGGGATTGAAAAAAATTCTGTCTCCAATTTATTGGGTAATCTGTGGTAGATTCTGCAGCTCTGCCTTACGTTGCCTCAGGTGTAGTAGTGAGTCCAAGAAAGATTGATTTATAGTTGCTTTGTTGACATCCTGGGTCAAGTACAGAAGTCAGAGAAGGCAGAAGCTTTTAGAGTTTCCTTCACTGTTCTCTAGATACCGAGCATGGACAGGAGTGGAAATGGAAATTTAAATGTGCAATGTCTCTGAATGCCAGTTTTGGAATAGTATGGAATTGGTATGAGGTCTTGTGCAGTTTTAGAGATCTACCAGAAAGTTATGTCCGTGTTAGGATCTATGGATCTTGGATGGGGAAATTTGAAGTACTAGATCATACAAGTTTAGTATTTTGTGTTGTACTTTTGAAAATTTCTGCTCATCTGAGCTCATTATTGTACTTCATGGCATGTTTATTGTGAATCTTTGGTATGATAGCGCACAATAGTGTCATTGTTTAATGATTTGGGTGTCCTGTGAAGTAAAAATCTTCAATCTTGAAGAAGATACCTGTTTTATACAAAATGCTTAAATATTTCAGTGAGTCAGTCTTGAATCTTTTTTCCGATATTAGATGCGTAATTATTTATAAAGAAATTTGTGGTTGTGTTCCATTTGCAGGGTGTCCAGGGAGCAACCAGACCTTGCTTTTGCTGCGAAGTTGTGGTGCTCTTTTACCAGAGGTATTGTCTCCTGAAAGAACAGAACTAGCCCATATGATATGGGACAAAATGAAAGAACTGGGTAGGTTGGTTTTGTTAGTCCCTCTTGCAAGAACAGCAATGTGCTTTTGTTACTTTCTTTGAAATAGATGACCGAATGTATTTTAATAGTGTTTAAATGTTAGGTTATAATGACAAATTCTCATTACCAAATAAACGCTAGGTTTTATTATTCAGGTGAGAGACACGTTTCCTATTCTGGGAGTTATACTGACATCTAGGGGTGTTAATAGTAAATTTAAAGATTTTATTTCTTAAGGTGCTTAAATCTCACTTTTGATTTTGATTATAGTAAGAATGTATTTTACTTCTCTGTTAGATGTTACCTTAATGTCTGGTGGGCTGAGTATTTGTAGTGCTACCAGCTATTTTATGAGATTATTTTTTTATTTTGAGTTAGTCATCTATCTATAGATGTTGCATAGGTGAACTACTTCTTGAGAGTAATATTGCTGAATCTGTAAACTAAATAAAGCTGCAGAGTGTAGAATAGCATGCACAGGAGCATTGATGTTATATGCTCTTATGTTTTAGCCTTTTATAAACAGATGTGTGCTGTTAAATAGATGTCTTATATTTCAAAGGTGCATAAAAGGAAGCAGCCTGATTATACATAAATTACATACAGAATAACATTTATATGAAATTAATTACCTGAGAGAGCTATAAAATTGCGTTCAATTTGGAGAATCTACATTCACTGACTGTGGTTGAAATATTTCCTTAGGTGCTGTGTATGATACAAGCCATTATAATGCTTTACTTAAGGTCTACCTTCAGAACGAGCATAAATTTTCTCCGACAGAATTCTTGGCCAGAATGGAGGAAGCTAATGTGCAGCCCAATCGAGTAGGTACCCTTTTATGGTGTCTTTATTCTTAATAGTAATATCCATTTATTGTATGGAAATCATTAACTTTTCATTTTGTTTCCTGTAGGTTACATACCAAAGGTTGATTGCTGCTTATTGCAATGAGGGTGACATTGAAGGAGCAAGGTATTCTTCTGCATTTCTGTTTAAAGGGTTTTCCACAAAATCTGTTTCTCGTATTCCCTACCATTAATGTTAAAACTCATTTCAGTGTAATTCTTATAAACTGAGCAAAGCAGAGAGGAGGTTTAAGTGTGTTTTAACCAGGCACTGAAGCGCATTTTCTTGGAGACGGCTGGAACCTACACAAAGAAAATAAAAATAAGCGATAAACCAGTGTGTTCAAATCAAATTGTGTTCAAGTTGTTCAGAAAATAACTTGTGTTGCCATTTCTAGAGCCAGCGTGAGGAAGTGTGAGGTTATGAAGGCTTACTGCCTATGTGAGGAAATGGCTACTAGGAAAGGCATTTGAGAACAAAGTGGGCAAAGGAGCAAATAGTATTTTATTTGTTGTTGTTACGCAGGGCTTTCTAGTTATCTAACAGATTAATTTTAGCAAGTTTAATTTGCAGCAGTGCGAGTTTAATTTGCAGCAGTGCGATTGCTGGGCATGAGAAATAAGTAACAGGAAGATAAAAGTAAAAAAAAAAAATAAAACCACAACCAAAAAACCAGCCTCATCTTTGTGTCTGCATATTTCAAAGTGACAAATACAATTCACCTGGAAAAATGAAAATTACCAAATTATGGGTGTATTATGCAGCATCCCCAAATGTAATTGCTCAGTGACATCAGGATTTCATTTTGTTTGGATACAGTAGGTGTCCAGCAGAGCAATAATAACTCAGTAGTTTATATTTTAAAAGGAAAAAAAAAATTTCTAAACAGTCATTGTTTTGTTTTTTTTCAGTAAGATTCTTGGATTTATGAAGAACAAAGATCTCCCAATCACTGAGGCAGTATTCAGTAGCCTTGTGAAAGGTCATGCAAGATCAGGGTAATGTTTAATACCTTTTTTCTTTTGTTTTCTTTTAGTTTTACTACAATGTAAAGTGATAATGTACAGAAAAATTACATGCTGCAGAATAGCATGATGGTTTTGAATAATAATGCATAGAAGACTGTCTTTTTATACATTTTTTTGAGCAGAGCAGGGCTATTTAGCAAAGGAAGTAGTTTTTTTTTCTTGTGTCTGAAGATCTTGAATTTCAAGATAAATTACTGTACTTTTGCACTGTTTGAAAAATAAATTTGCTGCACCTAGTTTTGAACTTTTTCAACTGTTAAAAGAGTATTCTAAGCAATACAGTAATTAAAAGATTTGGACTTTCACCTTTCAGGATTTGCTTAGTTAAAATAAGTTTCTCTATGCTTGTTGCAGTCTTTGTTTCCAATTCTAATTAATTTAATAAGGAAATATGTAAGTCACAATAAACATTATTATTATTAAATCTACTGGGTGTCTTTCTTTTGAATTCTTTTAGAGATATGAAGAGTGCAGAAAATATCCTTTCAGTGATGAGGATGGCTGGTGTTGAACCAGGTCCAGACACCTATTTATCACTGTTGAATGTATATGCTGAAAAGGGGGATGCTGATAGCATCAAAAAGGTACTGCGAGTTTGAGTTTAAGTACAACTTGCTCAATCTTTTGTGCAATTTAACTTTGGAATGCTTTCTGTCTGTGCAGGAGGAATAATGCTGAATTTTAAAACTTGTTTCCTCATAGTCTGCAGCAATTAATTTATTTTTTTTTTGCATCTGAATAGCTGGTTAACTGAAAGCAGTCTCACACTTCATGACAAATACTTATCTTTTGATAGTTGCCTTTCACTCTGAGAAAATACATTTGCCAGTGTGCGATTTCATAACTCGGGGTTTTTTGAGAGACGAATAGTGCACGTGAGAATTTTGTGTCTTTTTTTAATGAAAATAAATAGAAAGTAAACCTTGATTACCTTGCTCCCATTGAATCCTCAGGGTCTTTCCAGTAAAACTTAATTTTTTTTGAGAGTTCACACCAGCAACTCTGATATTCATGAAGTGTGGACAAGGTAATGCTGCTTTTCAGCCTTTTGTGTAGATGATTTTTTTTTTTTCAAATATTCTCTCTCACTTATTTTTGTACATGAAAGAAGTATTCGGAAAGAAATGAGAAAATTTGACTTGAGGTTAATAAGTAGTATCAGATGGAGAGGACCAAATCAAGGAAGATGATGTTGGAAACATAATATTGTTCTCTGACTTACAAATTAAAAAATCTTTATCAACCAGCCTTCTTCCAAACATAAAAAGTTTGGTTAATCATTCTCCCCTTTTCAAAGTAGTTTATTTTGAAAATAGTCTCACAATTATGGTGTTTTCCTATGTTATTAGAGAGAAAGGATGTATTATATATAAATCGCTTTTATTTATCACTTTTTTCTTTTTACAATCTAAAGGTGTTTGGGGCCCTGTCTACACATCTTTTTCTCTCAGCCATATTCCATGTATCTAAACCCATGGTTTTATAAAAGGAAGAAACCCCAGCTTTTTGTGATTTATTTTTTTTAAATTTATTTTAATGTATCCTGTTTTGAGTCACTTTGGAGTTTATTAAAGTTAAATTTATTCTGGTTTACAGACTCTAGAAGAGGTTGAGAAGACGGAAGGGTACCTTATGGATAGGATTTTGATGCAGGTGATTTTTAGCCTTGCCAAGGCTGGATATCCTCAGTACATCGAAGATATTAAAGAACGCATAAGGTTTGAAAGGGAATTAATTCCAGGTATGTCCTTCATTACTACAGCAGTGTTTTGCTACTCAGGGTGGAGAGGGAAAGCATTTTCTTTTTTTTTTTTTTTTTTTAACAGTCACTAATGTTACCAAAAATAGGTAATTTTGTACGTTTCTCTTGAATACTTAGGGAGAATAATATTTTTGCCATTTAGTTTGTGATTTCATTTGTGCTGCTTTAGATCACATTCTATAAAATTTAAATATAGACCAATTTTAATAGTTTACATATAAAAATTAATCTGTCAATTTTTTTAAACTTCTCAAATTCATTAAGATTTTGTAGGAAAGCAGTAAGTGTGGAGTCCTTTAAACAACTCTGTAATTCCTGTTGTGACAGCTCTTTGAAAACTCATAAAAAAGGATACTGAACACTGAATATAGTTTTCTTTATCTACAGTTAGTCACTTTTGGATCCCAGGATGCATAATCTGATTGATAAATGTTAATTATACTCAGTTTTTTCTTTTTTGACGTGTCTGGAAATATATGTTTTTCTTATTCAGTATCCTTCTGCCACGCTGTAGTGGTGATGCTTCTGTAATTTTTGTCATAGTCTTTTTAGTGGGAAAAGTGAATTTTGTTGATAAATATAAGTAATTCTAAAGAAGTCTCACATTTGCTTGGTTTCTCATGTTTAAAAGTAGAGTAATGATACTTGTAAAACATATTTACTTTCCTAGTTTTCACTAATTTTAGTAGTTTAATGCAAAAATAGTTCTATACACTTCTAAAATTTTGTTTTTCTGTTTTTCATTTGCTAGATGCAATGAACCTGTGTTTGACTCTGATAACTCACGGCTTCGAAGATATAAGTTTCCGTATTTTGAAGTCTTTTAGTCATTTATCACGTGATAATGTGGACCAGGGTAGCTTCTTCTTGCAACATTGTGTAAATAGAGATATGGTATGCAGAATAGCAACACTTTTTTTCTTAATATACTAGTAACAGTATATTTATTTAGTTTAATGCAACAACAGTGAAGATGGAAAATGGTAGATTTTTTGCACAGTTGTTAAATAATAAAAGAAAAATTTTAATATTTCATGTCAATTTGCATAGTAGATTGAAATTCACAAAGGAGTCATGTTTGGCATGTGTAATATACATTTCTTAAACAGTAGAAGAATCTTACATTCTTTAACAATTTGAGAAATCAAAAAATATATTAATTTTTGAAATTATTTGCAGCCCGTGAAGAAGCTGAAGCAATTTTGTAATGAGTTAAAAGAAGCAAAAATGCACTCGGCACCGTTACCGTTTATTTTGCGTTGCGCTTTGGAGACCAACAGATCAGGTACTCTGCTTATTTAGTTATTTTACGTATGCTTATTTAAAGCACTTGGCCGCTGTTTAATTATCTTCTGCATGTTTTTCAGCCTTGGCCATTGATGTGATGAAGATGATGAAAGAGGAAGGCTTGCCACTCAGACCTCACTATTCCTGGCCACTGCTGGTTGGGTTCCAGAAAGAAAAGAATCTTGAAGGTTAGTTGTCTGATGCCTGCTCCTCTAGCTTTATTGCAAACCTAGTCCACAAGTCTTTTAATTAATGTGTCCACAAGTGTTTTAATTCAAATATTACTGTGAGATTCAGCAGACTCTTGAAAGTAAATGAAGACCTTGCTGCATGTCTTCCTTTGTTGCAAACAATTTTTCAATCAGAAAGACTTTTTTTTTCAAGTCTTTTTTTACTCATTTTTTACTTAATCATGGTACAGTTCCACAAATGTAAAGTCTACCTTTGCATAGAAAGATATGAGTCAGTTTAATTAATTATCTTAGCTCTTTACATTCTTTCTGCCTTCTGCTAGTTCTTTTTGCTGCTCATTGCCTTTTACAGAGTTTACTCTTGAAGAAACTGAAACCTGAGAGAAGCATTTAAAAGTAAGGTTATGTTATAATAGTTGTCTTGGACTGCAAACCCAAGCCTTTTTTCAAGCCGACTTCTTATTACCTACTTGAGAAGCCAAATGAGAGTTTTGTTACAATAATAAAAACTGCAGGAGAACTTAGATTGCTGAATGTGTGAGCCTGACCTGACAGCATAGTGATTGAAGGACAGAAATTCTCCATCTTTGGGATTCTTAAGTAGGTTTAAGCATTTAGCATGCTTTCCCCTGTTACACATGGGGATGTCTACAGGATATGAATAAGAATTGAAAAAATATTAAATTTTAGAGTATAGTACCTAATTCTTTGGTTTGCGTTATTGGTAATTCAGAAAGAATGGTGTTGTAAAAAGATGCTTTTAACAGAAGTACTTCCCCCTTGGGGAAACAAAAAACTGTCTTTTTCGTCTTATCTCACAGTATAATGTGCTTTAGAATGAGATGCAGAGTTGTTAGTGTGACACTGGGTGACAAACAAAATGCACAAACAAAAAAAAGGTGCTTTTAGCAGACTCTTCATATCGCAATTTTATCTTAAATATACAGTCACATTCCAGTTTGGAAGAAATGCTGAAACAAGTATTCCCTAATTGTTTCTGACTATAAAAATGTCTCAAGTCTTTTTCAAAAAGCCTTTGTGAAAACAATATTCAGTTTTTATTAACTCCTTAGGCTCTGTTCCTGTTAGACTACTTCCCAAGTTTATCTTCTACCAGGTTTTCAAATGCTTGCAAGTTCCATGATGTTTTAAAAGTCTGGCAGTGTTCTTTTGGTTGGGTCCTTTGTGACTTACTTGAAGTACAATGTTGCCAAAAATAAGTAAATTTAAATCACTGTCATACTTCTCGATGTGGATGCTGTCTAGTGAAAAACCCATGCTTTCTGTTACTCCCTGGAAAATTTCACCTCACTAACTATTATAAGACATGTCAGAAGTATTTTTAAATTTAAACTTAGCTCCCAAAACCGGAGCAATATCCAACCATCAAGAGAAACTTAAGTTTCCATGTAGCTTTGGGTCTTTGGCAAGACCAGAGATTACATTGATTTGGACTCCTACTGTAGAAATCGACTGTGCTTTGACTGTTAGTTCCTGCTGGAAGTCATGTAAGCAAATTGAGAAGAAAACTGATGAAGGAACCCTCAGTTCTGGCTCTGTTTGCCCTTTTCTAGAAGAGCTTTTCTTTTTCTGTCTGCAAAGGCATTGGATACATAAACTTCTGTATAGCTGTGTGGTAATACTGTGGAATTGCAAACACAGTTTTGTAACCTGGTATCTCCAAGTTTGAATTGTGAAGTGGGAGCATTACTGGTATGTGCATACCTACAACAGTTAGTGGTGTTGCAATTCTAAAAATACATAAGATATTTAAGCTATTTCTTCTGCAGTGAAGAATCAGTGGAAATATTCTTGCTGCAGTAAAACAAGTTGTCTTGTTCTTTCCCATGTGTAAGCTCACGTTAATTTTTTGAAATTTAATAATTAAAAATTGAATAAATGTCCACTGTCTGAAAAACCAACCAGTACTCTTGAGGGAAAGTAAATGGGGGGGGGGTTGAAGTGCAGAACCCACCCACCCACCATGAAATTATTTCATAGAAATAATAGAGCAAAAAATAATGTTGCAGTGAGAACCTAAAGGTGACAGTAGATAGTAAATGAACAGAATGGTGCTTTCTAGGAGCAAAAAATAATAGAACTGTGTGAACAAAAGTATAGATAGCCACTGTATCACATCTCATACCAAAAATGAGGTAATAATTCCTTTCTCTACAAATTAATAATGCCCAGCCTAATGTGTGTGATTTTGCATCTCAGGACAAGTAAGGCTGAAAATGGAAAAGAACTTGGAGAAAAAACTGTTAAAAAACTGATAGAACGTAGACAATAGACTAATCATTAGCAACATTTAAGCTACAACGTGTCTAGAACTGGAGAGTACAAATGTCTGAATCAGGATGTATAATGTGACAAACAGTTATATAACTAGTAGCAACATCTAATTATATGTTTATCTAATGTTTATTATAACAAAAGCTGACAGTGGATATCAAAGGAAATTCCTTCTCTATTATGGAACTGAGTTTGAAAGAAAAATAGCAGTGAAATGGTAGCTGAGAGGAATGAAACTGAGCAAGGGCATTTTTAAATATGCTGCAGAGAACTTAACCACTCTGAAATAGCAAACAGTTCTTCTCAGTCATTTTACACAGGTGAATAATTTCAGATGTGGTGTTCAAGTTGATAATTACTTATTTCCGTAGTATTATCGAAGTAAATGCCGTTGGGCTTTTAGGAATGGAAAGTGCTTGGAGGGTTTAAAAGATCAATATGTGGTGGATCTGGAACTGTTACGGGCACTGAGATTCATCTTGTGTCAGATTATACACTAAAAACAGGAGAGCCTAGTATAGATAAGCAGAATTGTTTGACTTATGTTTGTTACTGAATATATTGTAGCTCCCCTTCATCTTTGTCTAATCATGTTATTTCTAAAGACAGTTATTAAGTCAGTAGTGAATTTCACTTTTATACTAGACTGTTATATACACAAAGCGTGGTTAGTGAATGGTACTTGAGTTTTTACTTTGGGAAATAAGGGAAATAAGAATCTAAGTCCAGAGAGGAATAAGGGTGGTGATATCACAAAGTAACTGCTTGAAATACTGTTTTGTAGACAGACATTTCTTCTGTAAAGAAGTTGGAGTTCATCTGAAATTAATAGCACAGCAAAAATATATTAAATATTACATTGTTTTCCTGAATGCGACCTCACTTTTTGAACTGGAGTTCTATTTTTTTGGTTTCCTTAGAAAGCTGCTTAAAGCACAGTTTTACTGCCCTTGCACATGTAGAACTGTACGTAACTGATTTAAAAATCCCCCCTGTTCTGATGGGACTGCTTTAGGAAGAAGGCATGAGAAACCTAGGAAATGAAAGGTAGACTGAAATGCAAGTCTTGCTTTTAATTTCTTGAAAAGCAGCAAGTTGCTCTGCTCTACCACAGAAATATTATGACTATCTTGTAATTAATCTGTTCTGTATTTGTTCTTGGATGTACTTATTTGAGGCTGGAATCTGTTCTGTTGGAGCCTTCCAGTGTTGTTTGCAGTATTGACAAAAAGGAGAACAGAAGCTTGGCTGTGTTTTGTTCCTTATTTCTGTCCTCTTTTCACTCACTCAATTATTTGATTTTTAGATACTCAGCTCCTGCAGTCCTTACATATGTCAGCCCAAGATCTCAAAAACCTGTTGCTGATCAAGCAGGGAGATGGCTGGAAGGCTTTACTGTGGGTTTTAGTCATACCCAGTCTTCTGGATCAGTGCTCTCCAAAGTGGGGTGTGCAAGGCAGTAATACATTGGGGTGTGAATGGGCTGTTAGTAAATAAAATAATTATTTAATCCTTTTTTTAATTTCTGTGTTTTTTTGTGTATGTTTTATAATGTGCGTAATACATTAGTACAGTAGTACATTTATGTAATTTTTAAATAAACATTCGTGTATTGGGGGTGTGTTACAAAAAAGTTTGGGAGATCAATGTGACTGCACTTTTGTGTCTCTTTTTTTCAGTCTGTTCTTTGGTTTGAGGAGAGAGTAGTTAGTGTGTTTTCCAATATGAGGAGCAAAGAATTTCTAAACATCCACGCACATAATGCTCAAATCCTATTTTATGCGTGTATTTGACAATTTTGTAGTGTTCTGATTGAAGTGTGAATGTTTCATTGCTTTGTATTGCGAAAGATATTTATATGATGATAAAGTAGTTCTGTTCTTGGTGAGGTAGAAAATGTGTGCAAAATTGTAGGATTCTGTGTTGGTTTTCATTAAGTCTTCTATTCCCCCCAAAAATTGTACTTCAGCCGTCTTAGAAATGAAGAAATGTGTGACAGCATTTTTTTTAAGTTTACAATGAATTTGGCTATGTGCAGTGTTGTTACTGGTATTCCTCCTTAATCTGCACCTCACTGTTGTGCTGGTTTTCTAATCTTCATACATGCCCTTTCCTCCTCAGGACCCGTGCGAGGTCATGTAATGGTTTTGTGGCAATTGTCTACTAGGGAATGGGGATGCTTAACAGGCCTCTTCTCTGCTCTGTTTTAGGTTCAAAACTACAATTTATTCATTGTGGTATCTAGTTCTTGGTCTTTATACCACTTTCTAGTGATACAGATACACTTATTTTTTAAAAGTTTTCAGTATAAGAGAACAATATATTTTTCTGGGAAGTTGAAAACATAAAATAGAAACTAGCTGTCAAAATTTGAAAAGTATAAAGAAAGACTTAGTGTAATTAGTTCTTTATTCATATTTTTGCAGATTCTGGGCCAAAATCAGAGTTTTGTTTAAGGCAAACTCGAACAGATGATGCGACTTTAATCTAGTGTGACTTGCCTGCATGTATTTTCAAGTGCTCAAAGGGAATTCACATTTGATTATTTGCACCATAGTGCACTGCATAAAATATTCATGAAAGTGTCACTTTTCCATAGGTGGCACTCCAGGGCAAAGACAGGGACTTTGGGAAACTTTACATTTTTAAAGTAATAAGTATGAAATGCAAGTTGAAAAAAACATATGCTGTTTGGTACTGGTGTCCTGCAGCAACTGACAAATCATTTTTAGACCAGCAAAAAATGATAATACCTGTATTTGTTTTGACAGGGGCTGAGAGTTTGCTAGTTAGGGTTACTGTAAGAAGTTTCTGCAAATCAGAAGAGTGTGAGTAATTAAAAACCATGACATATACTCTAAAACTTTACAGTCTTAATTGCTGAACTATTAATATTTGGTATCTGTTGTTTTCAAATGTGTTTCAACAGTAGTAATACACAGTCTAGTTGTGTGAATTGATCTGAACCCTTTAAGAGTTATAATGTAGCTTCACTGGGGCTTGGCAGACTCCAGCCCCTCTCTGAGTTTCCAATTTGAAGCTGATGCATTGCTAATCAACCTGTTGCTTACAAAAATGTTGTTTGTTTTAAAGAAATCTAGAGACAAATCTTGAAAGCTTGCCTTGCTAGTCAGTGTTGGATACTGGGAGCAAAGCTATGTGTTTGTTCAGTATTAGGTATTAAAGAATGCATTTGTATCTTGAATTTGATTACATACTTTACACCAAATTTCGGATTTGTGTTTTATGCAAAATAATATGGACATTTGATATATAGTTCTAAAAGATGTTTTGCAAACATAACTAATAGTTGTTGTCATGTATTTGCTGTATTAGAAAATAACTTAGTATACTAGCAATTTCCAAACTAGCCAAGAGTTTGATGTTTTTGATAGTACCGCACAGAACAAGAAGTTTAGTAAATCTATGTTAAGTGTCACAATGAAGAACTTTAGTAGCACCTAAAATATAAACGCAGATTTTTGCATGGCAGTTTCAAAACTGAGGAGACAAGTCTTTGTTTTTTTTCTTTTTATTTTTAAATGTTGATTCTCAAGTTTTCATTTTTCTGAAATGCTTACCAATTTTGCTTTGATAGGTATATTTGAGGTCCTCAAAGTGATGCATGCGTTGGGGGTGGAACTTGATACAGAAACATACACGGACTATGTTTTTAAAAACTTTGCTGATAGTGAAACTGCCCGTGCCCAGCTGAAGGTGAGTTTACCTTTAGAATTCATAAAAGTGATTATTTGCATGGCTTGTTTTTCTATGTTCTCTATGAAGGCTTTAGATCCCAGTAGTGCTCTAAACATGAATGTGGTATGATGAAGCCTCTTCAGAATATTCATATTATTTTTAAACAAGTTGTTGCACTGATGGTCTGTTTACGATGTCTTTCTCCTGCTTTTCTTTCTCCTTTTCAGAGCTAACAAAAATATTTTGCTCAAGACTTACTAGCTTTCTGTGTCGTGAAGTGGAAAATTAAATAAATTAATTGTCCTTTTTTTTGACTGAGGATTCAAAGTATTATGGTTGCTTCTAGTGATTTATTTTTTTTTTCCTTTTTTACTTGCTGAAGAATTCAAAATTGCAGACTGTTAAAATGTCCTGCTCTTTCTGCTTTTGGTAACCTTGTCTTTTGCAATCAATTTCAATACAAAAGGTGGATAATTTTTGACCAGTAGCAATTTATCTGGCTAGCCATGTAGACTTCTGTAGAGCATCTTCTGTGTTCTGGACAGCTATCAATACAAGAATGCCAATGTCTTTTGGGAAGGAAGCGCTTAAAAATACAAAGTATCAGAAGATCTTCTCTGTGTGTATTTCCAGTGATTGATTGCTTTTTCTCTAGAAAAATGACTGCCTATTTGAAACTGTTGGATTCTCTGTAGCGGAAATAAGATACGAAGCAGCACATGGAAGACTGAACAATGTTCTTTCTCTATGTAAGTACTTCTCATGTTGCATGTTACTATGTGCTTGGGGGTATAGTAGGTTGGTTGTAGGCTAAGAGGTTTACATGTATTAATATATGATGTTTAAAGATATGTGGGAAACTTGAGCGAAGCTTTTGTTATGTGAGGTTCTCTATGATGAGATGTCAGACTGTTTGAAACTACCAATTCTGGACAGCATGTCATGGTTAAATTCTTTTTAATATTGAACCTAGCCATAAGATTTTTGTACATATCTACAAATGGCAGCTTTGCTGTAGTTATGACAGGATTATGATCCTCTCATACTTGGAGGGCTTAAGGAAACAATTTGCTTGCACAATGACTGTTAAGTCTTTGGTGCAGGGTTTGCTTTTGTTTGCAGCACCAATTGCAACAGGATGCTAGTCTAACAATATGCCTCTGAAGTATTACAGAATTATTAATGAAAGAAAAAGCTTTAAAGAACTGGTTGGCACTGATGTTAACCTGAGGGTGCTCTGCTGATCTGTTGGTCATGGAAGTTATGTGTGTAAATGTTGTGTGTTAATTAGGTGATGAAGTTGTAACAGTATCAACTAATCACTTTTTAAGAGTTTTCTCCAAAGACTATTCTGATGCTCAGTGCTTGGAAAGTTAATACACGTCATTCAACGTATGGGATGGGATTATTTGCTTGGTGAAGTAGGAATGTATGTTTCTTTTAAAAATTTAAAACAAATACAGTTTTTATTTGCCTAATATACTGAGACAATAATAAAACACCTTAGTTTGGACTAAATCTCATACAGAAAGATATCTTATTTTAAACGAGTTTTATTTGTCCCAAGGTTCAGGGAAAAACTTAAGCAGTCTTTTGCTGCAGTTGTCATTAGCTGTTGTATTTAATGAATATAGACATATGTAGTCTATACACCATGACTGAACCTGGGAAGCTCTTGTGTTGAACACAAGAAAATTGAATGAGTAGTTACTAGTCAGTGATTTAATTTTTATATTTGAGGTTTATCAATTAGTGAACCTTTAAGAGTCACCTTACATACTGCCATTATTTTGTTTGCTCTTATTACAGTAAAAAGTATTAACCATGAAAACTGAAATATTAAAATAACTTTGATTATTTTTTTAAAATAATAACTTTATTAGCAGCAATGAAATTTTTTTCCGGAAAGTGAAATAGGGTTGTTTTTGCCTATGCAGAAGAGTAGACCCACGCCTGACACTCATTTTGGTTAACTGAAACACTCAGATTTTAATGTTTTATAAGACACAAATATGTGTGTGCCTGGCATATGTATATGGTATCAAAAGTATGATACAGGCACATAGAGTAGGCTGCATTCTGTCCTACTGTCAGGAAATTAGTCTCATATAGTGTATTATTTAGCTGTTGTTTGTGTGTTAAATTTAAATCTTGTAGTGGTATTTCTGTTTACAAAGACTGGGGTTAATAATTCATGGAGACATACAAAATTTCTTTTGAACTTGAGCTTTAAAGGAAGGTACTCCTGTAAATAGTTTACCAAGCTGAAATAAATGCTAGTAAATCTAATTAGCACCTAAGTAATGATAAGGCACAGATACTAAACAGCTGATTTTTTTGTTGTTTTTGACTTGGCTTCTTTTGCAGTGTTACAAAGAAGGGAAAAATAGATGCAGTACGGAAAATAGTGCAAGATTGTCTCATCAGTGTAGTCAGGGGAGGCAAAGGTTGGTTATTAATGCTGGTTGCTATCTAGGTGTATTGATTCAGCTTCTCATACCTTATAATGTATAGATTTCTGCTACTGACAAGATGAAGACTACACAGCATCAGCTGAGGAATCTGGGCACATAAGGCAGCATACATGAGAGCGGCTTTTTCCCTTTATCATGCCGTTCCATTCCACTTCATTGTCAGCCTCTTGATTTTCTCAGACTTGTTTGTTGCTAAGGAAACCAGGTTGCCGATTGTCAGCAGCAGCTGAGCATACTAAGATGCTTTTCTGCTCGTCTTTTTATGAGCAAAAAGTTTAATTTACCACTGGAGGAGGATTTGTACTGAGGGTTTCTCAAAATCAACTTCACCTGAGATTTTCAAACTAAAATAAATGTTTCAGCATTTAAAACTCTTAATTTTCTCTAATACCTGGAGTTGGACTAAGGCGGGGTTTTAGCATGTTGCTCCTGCCTTTTATTTCCCAGCTTCCAATACCATACTGCAGCCCTTGCTGAAAGGGCCCAGTGGATTCAGGTTTTTACAGGGGTTAATTCTGTTGTGATAGTGAAGTCAGATGATAGTAACTTCATACAGGATTTAAATGCATCTACTGCCGCAGTTTTTTTCTTTGCTGGACTATGGTGCTGGAATGAGAGACAGCAACTCTAGAGAAACAAGGTAGAATCATTTGGAATGTTTAGCCAAGAAATGATGTAAAGACGAGGACATAGGGCATAACTGTAAATGACCTCTCAGGGGCATTAGTTTTAAGTAGTTTTACTATTTCCTTTCTGTTCAAGCAATATTGTAAATATCAACATTAAGAACTGTGTATCCTTTTTTTTTCCCCCTTATGTTTAACTTGATTCAGTGGATACCACATTAGATGGAACTACTTTTTCTTTCTTGTCAGGAAGTTTGCACCAGAAGAAGCAAAAACCTAAGGAAGTATTCTGTAGTTTTGTGGTTTTTTAAAAAAGAATAATTAAAAAATATATGACAAAATAGTGAAGGCTATTTTAAGGCAGGTATTCAGTCTGAAACAGTTAGTAAACCATTTGCCTCTGGTGGTTCTTTGTTTGTTTCCAGAGCTAATATATCAAGTTTTCTTGATTAGGATTGTTTGGGATTTGTTTTGCTTTTTGAAATGTCGTATATTTTTCAGTCTTGTACTTTTTTTACAGATAAGATGCTTACTCCTGTTTATTAATTTGTATAAACGACTAATGTATAAACTACTGACATTAAAGGCAATGAAGATGGAAAAATCTCTTTTAGAATATTTGATCCCTTTTGAAATGGACCAGATGCCGAGCTGATAAAACCAGGACTGTTTCAGATACCCTGGTATTTGAAATTGTGATTTGCGAAAGTTTGTCAACATCTACTAAACTAACAAAGCAGTTCTTCTAATGACACCCTTTTACATGACCTACTGACTTGTTGCAGTTCAGGGATTTTTTTTTTTTTTTTACAATGACTATTTAGAACCATTTCTTTCACTTACAGTGTCTTCAGCAAGCACACCTCCTATTGATATTCGTCAGTTTAGAAACAGCCTCATTTTGGGTTTTAAAAGGTAAGGTTGCCATATGAATACCTCTCTTTGTCCTTTGTAGCAAAGTTAGCACTCTTTTTAGCCTTGTTGAGCACAGTCTGCACAGTCTTTTTCCTCCAACTCCATGTTTGAAAATTCACAAGTAAGGTTCCCGCTGTAGCAGATCTGAGGAATATCTTTGCTCTCCCTGGTTTTCTTGCCTCTGCTGTATATGAGCATCCCTTTAAAGTATTATATAGAGTGGATTAAAAAGAACTTCACTGTTATTGTTTTTCTGTGGTACTTGACAATATATGAACTTCTCAGGGTAATAAACAATTGGGCTTTTTTCTTTATTCACTTTTTTGTTTATAAACTGCTATTCTAATATAAGATTTCCCTAAAGATTATCACTGTTGACCATTAAAGTAAATATGTGCTTAATGAAGATGAAATACCAATAGGAGCCAGGCACTTTCTACTACATCTGATAGCTTTGTGCCCTCTGGGTTAATACAACTCCCAAAAGCTCCCATTTCGCACCTAGTATTGTGCTACATTGCCCAGATTTGTATTCACAGCCTTAAGGTCCCGTTCAGTAAGGAGGGTTCCTTGAAAACTTGCAGGGTACTCTTAAGCTTATGCAAGTATATGTGAATTAAGCATTTCTGTCATGCACTGTTTGCCCTAGTCAAATATTTAGGGCTGTGAATGAGGTTTTTTTGCAGCATACCTACACCACTGGGAACCAGAGAGGTCACTTGATATTACTCAGGACCAGAGTCTGAAGGCTGATTTTGTTGACTAGTTATTTCCTAAAATTTCCTAATGGCTGTGAGATGTAACTATGTGTTTAGATTGGTTATTAATAAAACATACCAGGTGAATATGACCAGAATAATTCCCTAGTGAATTACAAGTTCTGTCTAGCTGATGCAACTCTACCATGGAAAAAGGAGGAGAAGAAGCAAACCAGTGTTCAAATTGGGTTTGTTAACTAGGCCCTAGCTGACCTTGACTTCCAAGGGATAAGTGAAATAATGTTTTGGATCCAATAGGTGTATTTTACTATTTGTTTAAGTGGTCAGCAGCAGAATCATCCATTTCAGATGTATTAAAGTAACAGATTTTTTTTTCTCTCTGTAGGTATAGATAAATATTCAATTGAAGCAGGGCTTGTACTAGAAAGGAAGCCATACCAATGTTTACCACACACAGCCAATGATAGCATGAAATGCACTGGAGAGTTGTGTAGGTGTTCAGAATGTGATTTAAAGTATCTTTAAAATGTTATCAATTTTGTATTGTGAAAACTAGCTGCTGAAGAATTATACTCTCCTCAAGTGAAGCAGTTACTCTCCTCAGTGGTGGAACAATTATTACTGTAGTTATTTCAATAGTTAACTGAACATTTGGGCTAAAACCTTGGAATTTTTGAGGGAAATTAAAGTTGGGGTTTTTTTGCTGGTTTTAGTGTGGTGTTTTTTTTTTTACTTCAGCTTACTGTTTTCCACTCTCCTTGCCACTTAAGCATGGCACAAATTTTTATTTATTTTTTATTTCTTTAATACTAATCTCTCTTGTTTGCCTTTATTGTTACCTGGCTTCAGAAGCTATGTATGAGGTTGACTGTGCCCAAATTTCACCCTTATATTGTTTCTGAAAGTGTGCAAATTCATGCTTCCTTTTCTGTTTTAAACTTAATGTCTAGAACAGCCTGAAAATGAAGCTTGAGGGTATAATAAGATAGAAGAGAAGAATGTAGTTTTTATGAAGATTGTAGCAAAATTTTGTGATTAAATGCTTGTCTTGAATGTTCAAATGAGCGAAGTTTAGGACTGGTGTACAAAAGTACGGGTATAAGCACCAGGAGCGCATGAACAGTGTAAGTGGCAGACTAGTTGATGGATTTCTGTTGAAGCTGCTCTTCTCGAGTAACTGCTTCGAAGTATTCCCATTCTGTCTGCCTGATGTACCATTACTATTTCAGAGTCAAGTACTTTAGGAAATTGATGCATTTGATATCTGCAGTTCATTGTCATGCTGTCAGTGGTAGAACAAGTTCACCCAGGAAAGCTTAACTAACCTCACAGATAGCTTTCTTTCTCTCCCCCCACC
>NW_010099241.1:1041-4988 GCF_000699245.1 Pterocles gutturalis | reverse complement strand
CGCCTTCCCGCCTCCCCCTTCACCTCAGGGCGGGCGTTCACCTCTCTTTCAGTCCCCGTCTCCCTCCGCTAATTTCGATGGAAAATACCTGTTGATAATTTTAGAATAAAAGATTTTTTTTTCTTCCTAGACGCCGCCAAGGAACAAGCCGCCTTTCCTTTTTTTTTTTTTTTTTTCCAAGCCACTGTTTCTCTCAACTTGAAGGCTGAAGGTTAATGCAGATTGCAGCTTCTGAGGGATTAAAAAATAAATACTAATCTCGTTGATAATGGACTAATTTTCTGATAGCAAGCAGCGGTAAAACTTCCTCACCAAAAAAAAAAAAAAATTTGCAGGTTAAATGATGAAGCTTTGCGTCTGCCTCTGTGGAACTCATCCTTTTCGCTGCGAGATGCTCAGGTGCACACCTCCTGTCAGCAACCTCAAACACACCTCTGTAAGAGTTATAATAACTCCAGATTTATACCAGTGCAGCCGTTTGGGACCTGGACAACCTCTCCTTCGCTTCACAGCTCAGCCCGAGACCCCCAGGATAACAGGAGCCACCCTGCGATGGGCGAGGTAGCTGGTAGTCTTATTCCACCAGCTAACTAACGTCTGTCCGAAGCCATATGCTGCTCTTAATGCTGGTGACAGCGAACACAGAGAGCCTGGTCCTGCTCCTGGGAAGTCAGGGGCAAATTCCTGCTAGGTGACATTGATTGAGGCCCTCGGTATCTCTCTCTGTGGGCTGCTCTGCAGAGGGAGGCAGGTACCATCTCCGTTGCAGGGACACAGAAATAGTCACGGAGCAATTAGACTGTTTCCTCAGAATAAAGGAGAACTGGGGCACAGTGGGAAAAGCCATCCAGCCTGTGAACGCCGCCAGCTCATGCCCTAGCGATTGCATACTGCATGAAAGAAACATCTAAAAATGATGGCTGGTGCCAGATGAAATATGTGATCTTGTTATGGTTTTGCATTTTATCTCCAGTCCAAGCTCACGACTCCAGCTATCGTGGTGAAGCCCAGAGCAGCACAGATTATCCTTACAGCAACCGATCCACGCTCCAGTCAGAGAGGGGACCCGAGAGCCCCAGGCACAGAATTACACACTTGGTGACAATATTTTCACACTGGTGCTTGAGGCTTTGGCTGTCTAATTCATCTTGGTAAACCCTCATATCCATCACTGTGTGGCTGAAAACTTTGCATCCCTAAAACTTCACTTCCAGATCTGTAAATAACTGCCTTTCTGTTAATTCCTGGAAGGCCAGCAAAGTCCTGCAGGCGAGCTGCATGCCACTCTGGGATTTTCCATTGCTGTGCGGTTGTTTACAGTCACACCGAGTGAGAAATGGGAGTGTGCCGAGCTTGCCGTGTTTTTCGCGGCTTTACACTGATTCTACAAAACTGCGCTCAGAGCAGCGCTGTGAAGAACAAGATCGTCTGTGTTTTGCTTGGTTTGGCTGTACAATATTCCAGGAGGGAGGCGGGGAACAAATAAATGATCCTGTAAAGATGATCCTTTCTTCAGCACAAGACGCTTTGCAGTGAGCGGTAAGGGTCAGGCTGGATGAGATGGCCAGGCTCGTAGGGCCAGATCGTTTGTCCCGTAAGCGCAAACCCAGCAGTACCGCATCTCAGTGTTTGGTGTTGCTCTGCAGTTCCCTGGGTACAGGTAGCAGTGGTGGCACAAGACACAAGACCCCGGTAAATGACAACCTTACTGCTTGTCCTCAGACGCTGTGTGAGCTTCAACTGACTTTACCAGCAGCCTCTTGTTTTTTTGCAGACACCGCTGAAGCTGGCTTGGGTAGGAAGTACCTGCAAGTCCTTCCTGTCTGCCATGTGCTCTCTGGAGTGACTGAAGTTGTTCTGAACCAGGTGTGGCCACAAGAATAAAACCACCGTCGTGCTTGTGCCCTGGGCTGACTGTTTAGCAGGGAGACCACAGATTCAAGCTCCCTCAGAGGGGCTGCCAGCACTTTTTACGTCACGAGCATGGCTTGCACTGCTGAGAGTTGTGTTCTGCACATGCAAACTCTGCATCGAGCGTAACGACAACAGTTCCAGCAGCGTGCAGCATGCTCCAGGCTGTTTGCAGCCGGGCGCTGGTCCCTGCTCTGCAGACTGATGGCACAGGCTTGTTTACTGACAGCAAAAGCAGCTCTTCATCACCAAGTGGCCAAGTCACAGAGCAGGAAATACAGCAGACATTTTATCACACGTGTGGCATTTCCAAGCCTTCTTCACACTAAGAGGTAACTGGAAAACAAATGCGTGTGCTTATGTTTTTCAGCAAGGGAGGATGGACAGCAAGAGCTGCCTGTCTCTTCAGTCATCTGCAAGTGCAGATGGTGAATTTTCCAGGTGTGGCCACCTCTTCCCAGTTGTGTAAGATCTGCAACAGTCACCCTGTCCCCCTCCTCTTTTCTTTTTATTTTCTCCGTTCCCTCTCCTGGTTTGACTTTCTCACCTCTGCTCCTCCCAAACCACTGGGAATACTCAGCAGCCAGTGTTTCCACAGAGGAAATCTTCCAGCCCCAGCTTAACCAAGCTCTGCCTGAGCTCCAGGAGGTTTTCCCTTCCCAAAGCTCTGCGAGGCTGGGTGCCGTACCCCTCTGGCGAGGGTGGAAGGAATACATATGCAAAGGGTGATGTTGGAAGGCGCTGGCAGTGGGTTGTCAGGACGGCTCTCCGCGGTAGAGCTAGGGGCCTTAGGCCAGGCTTTAGAACAAACTGGTTTGTCCCCTTGTACCTGGAACTAAAGCTAAATAACAGCGTCTGCAGAGCTGTGCTGTGCCGCTCGTGGAGACCTGCCAAGGAAGAGTGCAAGCCAGCCTTGTTTCTTATCATCCTGGATTAAATCAACAACGAGAGGAATTAAAGATGGCACGGCAAGACCCTGTATTTTCCTGGCACGTCTTTGACATGTGTAAAACATCACATTTGTGTTTTAATTTCAACGTAATTAATTGTTGTCAGGCTTAATGAACTGAGTGACTCGAGGATGTTCTAACTGTCCTTTATCCACCACAGAGACCTGTGTAGCAGTGAGGGGAAAGAGATGGGAAGTTTGTTCCTTTTTCTGGAGGGAGTTTTTATTTAAATACTTATCCCCACATTTCTAGTGATCCAACATCACACACAAAATAATCATGGAGGCACCCACAAGTTTCTGAGCCCTAATTTAATCTGCATGTCTCCAAACTACTTTCGTGTGCTAAAACTAAGATGATCATCCAAAATGAAAAGTCTCTGATAAGCCTAGGCTGAAAATTAAGCTTTTTAAGTCTTGAGTGAAGGCAGGCTTAACCTCTTTGAAGAACACAAGTGGTAGAGGCTCTAACAAACAGCATTTTAAAAGATAGTTTCTAGAGCTGTGCACCTTTCTTAGTGGGATGGTAACGAGCCAGCACCTCCTGGTGCAGAACACCCCCTTCCCCTGGCCCTGGGGACACCTCGCAGGCTCCTGGGGCTGCCTGGGACACTGGCACAGGGACAGAATTGTGCATTTTCTCCTTTTTGGCACCATTACTCCTCCTTTCTTATTGCCTTGCTACAGCTCCTGACATTCCTGTCTCTGTTCCCTACAACTGCTTTCTGATGGTACCTACTCTTTTTTGTTCCCCAGAAAGCTGACAGCACTTGATGTCCCTCCACCAAAAAGCAATCTGCTTTTTGGCCGATGTTTGCTGCTTACTGCCCCATCCTCACCAAAATGCACGAGAAATACCCAATCCTGAATAGAAATTCCTCCCCCCTCTGTGGGAAACAGCCCTGGGAGACCCTCTGCCCGGGGAGCTACGACACTGAGTGCCGAAGCCAGAAGCACTGCGGCAGCCGCCATGAGCCAGGCCCCAGGAAATCCTCTCCCAGCGCCTGGCCCGTGTCAGCAGACAGCCTCGCCAACAATTTCGGATCGAAGCTTGGACGCCTATTCCACCTCTCCCCCTTAAATTCTC
>NW_010099241.1:0-1010 GCF_000699245.1 Pterocles gutturalis | reverse complement strand
ACAAATTTTTTTTTTTTTTTTTCTCCCCAGCCTAGCCTGACTCCCCACTTTCCGATGGTTCCTCCCAGGCCAGATGCCGTATTATCTGGAGCGACTTTCCCTCCCAGCCTTGTTTTCCTCCTACTCCTGAGCCCTTTGTCTGGCTGCCAAGCGGGGCGGCCCTGCCAGGCAGACAGCTGCTCAGCATCACCATGCGGGTGCTGCCCTGTGGCTGAGGAGCCGATTCCAGGCTCCTTCCATCTTTGAGGGGGATGTTCTGCCTTTGAGGTGGCATGTACCAGAAGGAGAAAAAGCAAATAGCACCTGTAAAGCTGTTGGAAAGAGACTGGAAATATTTAAGATAAAGTGGCCTTCATGCTGCTCCGGGTTTACCTTCGAGATCGAGCAAGCAGCAAGCCTGCTCTCTCCTGCTCCGGCTGGAGGTCTCCCTGGAGGACCGCAGAGCGGGAATGAGAAGTTTCCAAGCCCTCAGCCACAAAAGCACAGGCCTGGAATCTCTCTAATGAGAGTTTTCCTCTTTGCAGTTTGCCAGGCAAACAAGCACCAGGCACCAATATCAAAACCAGTCCAGATTCCAATGAAAACCAGCAAAGAAAATACGAGTAGAAAGGAAACAGCTTCGTTTGGTTTGTTACGAACAGACACATAAAGCTACCGAGCCCCCCTCAGCCAGCAGGAGAGCTCTCCCTGCCCTGCCCAGTGCCGGGGGGAGGCCAGGCGGGCTGCCCGCCCGGGCCACAGGGCTCCTCCATCCTCGCTGTTGCTCGCAGGGACGGATTATTGCGTTATCCCCACGTTCCCCGCGCCGTCTTTCCAGAAAAACCAGCACTCCACCCTGCCCGATTCCTCCAGTTTGCCTGGGAGGATGCTCCCGTCTTGCCCTGCGGGCCGGACTCTGGCCACCCTCCTGCTCCGCAGCCCTTGGTGGCCGTGCCAAGGAGGGCGGCGTGGCCCAGGGTGCGGGGAGCTGGCACCGGTGGGTGCGGCACAGCCCTGCCGCCGCCTCCCGC
>NW_010099240.1:0-49817 GCF_000699245.1 Pterocles gutturalis | reverse complement strand
TTATAATTTTTATTTAAAAAATTATATTTTTTTATAAAAAAGACATTTATATTTGAAACAACAATTTATTTTAAAATGTATCAGTGAATGCAAATTTCCCGGTATTGCACAATGCATTTCTTGAGACATTCACTCAAAGAGAATAAACAGAGAGAAATGTCATTAAGACAATATTTTTAAGCAAGTGTATAATACATATAAAACAAATACCAGCCATATTCCAAGCCACTATGACTGTAAAAATAATTTATTTTCTTTATTTTTTGATTAGTGAGTGTAAATTATAATGAGGTTTTATTGTAAATTCAAGAAATATACATAGCTGTGGATTCTCCTGCCGTCCTAGTAGAGCTGAATGCATATGGGTTTTTTTCAGTTTCCTGTAACTGGAGCTAATTTCCACCCCCGATCCAAAGGACTGGTATTCATCTGCTTAGGGTCTGTATTAACTGGTGAATCATCTCCACCATGTTTCTCCTCCCCTCACAGGCTCCCATTGTGCATGCAGTCAGTCTCTGAGAGAGCCTGAATAGCAAAGGTGCCTCTTCCAGATGTGCAAGGCACCTAAGACCTACAAACACCTAACCCGTGCCTGTCATGAGAGCCTCCTTCCCAAACATCTGGATCTGACTCTCACTGTCTGTTAAACCCTTATTTTTATTCTTGATAATGCAAAGAGTTTTTGAACATGATATGGCAAGGTGGAGCTGACGCAACCCAAACCATCAGTTGCTTTGTCACAAAAACTGATCATAAGTATAGTGCTCTCTGTGTCACATCGGTGAGCATAAGAGAATATGAGCAAAGTGAGACAAATAAAAAGACAAAAGCTTTTTTTGTCTCTGGTAGATCTGCATTATATTGGTGTAGAATGGCCGATGAGATAGACTGCTGCAGGAGCTGGTGAAATGCAGCACTGAAGGGGCAGACTTGCCCAAGGATGGATGAAACCTATGAAGAGTGTAGTCTTACGGGGTGGGGGGAGTGGGAGTCCAGTTAAGCTGATGGAGAGTGTGGGGTAATGTGCTCTGAAGAAAAGCTGATGGGGGAAATAGTGGAAAAATAGTGGAAAAAGGGTGAGGGAGGTTTGAAACTGAATTTGAGGACAAAAACAAATGTAGTAAGATGCTGTCCAAGGAGACACTGCCTCTGATAAGAAATGGTGACTTGAATACCTGAAGTGATGTTTAAAGTGTATCCCATTAAGTCACTTAAAGGACATTAGCCATATGTCTAGGGAAAATTATCTTGCAGGTAAATTCATGCACCTCATTTGAAGGGGATTCAAACTATAACCTGGATGCCTAAACTAAGACGTGAATTGCAGCCAGGAAGGACCATTCACTTTCAACTTTACCCTCGCTTTCAATTCATAAGGTGAACTCTTATTCATATGGACTAATAATGCTGACTCTTTTTTTCTTTTGACTGGCTTAAGCAAGTACATTCAGTGAGTCTTTTGTTATCACCACTGACACCATGCATAGCAACAAAGAAACTCATCAAAATTAGATATATTAATTTTATTTTACATTTTCAATATATTTCTTGACTAGCTGCAGTTTTTAGTTGGAAAGGTGGTCCCTAAGACTACTTGCACTTTTCTCTTTAATGTCTGTGGTGGTAACTTGAAAAATGATATTTACTCTCTCTGTTCTTACATTTGCGATATGAAATGCAACAGGAAACAGTAATCCCTGTTGTATAACATATGCATCCTTTCCTCTTTCTCATGGTAGCATTTTGAATGCTTCTGCTTCAAAAATTGGATCCCTGTCTTAGAGCCAAGAGCAATCTCTCTCCCTTTTTCTTTTAAAAAAGTTGACTACCTGTTGAAACCAAGTTTTCATAAATCGCATACAGTATTAGTTTTTCAGTAGTGCATGCGTGCTAGCTTACACAGAATGTGTGCTGTTCAGTCTGCTTAAGATTTGCTGATGTGATCTCCAGCATGAAGTATCTCTTATTTAATAAATATGTATGGCCCTAATAATTTTTATTCAGTGACTAGGAAGAATAATGAGCTATGAACATGAATTGATATCCTCTATTGTACAAAATGCTCAGCATCACATTTTACAAAGAAGAAAATAGGAGTTCATGTGAATTTGTATCTATTGACATCTAGATCAGAAAGCCAGACGTATAAAATCCCTTGATATTTTCAACAGCTATGCTCCGAATCATTAAACTTATATCTTGGGTCATTAAATTTACATCTTGCAAAGTTGTAATGCAAGTTTCCACCGTGCTAACTGTTCACTGTGTGCTCTGGGTAACTGCGCTGAACATGCCATAATAATTCATCAACCCTGAAAGAAATCACAAAGTTCAATGCTTATTAAAAATGTGATTGGAGTATATTATAGAAAAAATGGAAATACGCTGCTGTTCACAACACATCATGTTCTCTGAGGTTACTGTTACTGTTTGCATAACAATATCCTACAGGAAGAAAAAAAGCCACAATCAATAAAATGCATGTGGTGACTTTCTTATATACCTCGTATTCCTTCAAAAGGAGTGATTTTGTTTGTTTTCTTTTTCTACTATAAAATGACTAATTATGTGTTTACTGCATTCATTGTGGATATAGTGTTGAGAAGTATGATAATTAATGATCCTTTACTTAGCTTAATGCCCACAGAGCTTTCTTTCTTATTAAAATGGACTTAAAATTAATAGAGAGATACATAATAATTTTGTTTACACATGTTCTTTCCTTCTCATACGGCTTTTTTTCCTTTTAGGTGAACAAGGTTTGTGGTCCTCCTGTAAGGAAGCCTACGCAGTCTTCAGGTTGCTCCTTTGATCAGAACAAAGATAATCAAGGTTTTAAGATGTTGTCAAGAGACAGTGAAGAAACCCTCACCAACAGAAGAAAGTAAGACATTAGTTTTACAGCCAGAAAGAAAGAATAAAGTAAGCCATTAATTTTCCAACAGAATAGATTATATTCAATGCAATGGCATGCATTACTGGAGTATAAATAAAGACTGCAAAGAATGAAGCATTTCAGCAACACAATCTGCTCTGTTACATTTTGGAAAGAGTAATTTCATGACTAGATTTTGTTTTCTGAAATAATGGACATATGACCAGAGTCATTTGGTGTGGTTTAAAGTATTTTAAAGAGTGGATAACATTGATAGAATATGAACATTAGCTCAATCTTTATGTGTAAATTTCAAGTTACATTTAACTTGCACGTCAGCAGGCGTTATTAAATCTGTCAAAAAGAGATTGTGACTTTTATCAGAAGACTATTTGTACAAATTGATCAGACAGAAAAAAGTGCATGACTGATCTTACATACCTTTCTACTGTAAAAAATGAGACAACTAAGCATTTGGGGCTAAATCTTGAAATCTTCGTTCAAGGAAGTCTAGCTGACTTTTTTTTTCCTCTGGCTCTTTTGCCAGTATATAGTGAATAGATGTAACTACAAAGGCTTGGAGATTTGATTTATACCTGACTCAGCATTACAGGGTAAAATTTGCCTAACAGTGTATGAGCTAGGTATATAAGCTTCCATTATACCCTACAGAGAGGAGGACTCAGTTCAGCTGCCCACACAACTAAAAGCATCCAGTGCCACTTGAGGATACACTTGGGAATCCCAGCTGGTTTTCTGCTGCTGAGAAGGATGCAGGTGTCTTGTAAATTATGTTGTTTATTCCAGCCTTCTGCAGATATCCTGGATATCTGAAGGCATCTCAAAGGCCAGTCTATCTCCAGACAAATTAGTCAAGTCTTTAATGACCGTAAGGAGTAACAGCACTGTAAGGAGTAAGGATAGTATTACAGTTGAGACTAAAAGCCCTATTATGCAAATAAAGCACAAAGTTAAAATCAGAAATGTTAATTCTATCACAGTGTTTGCTAAAATACAGAAGGGTTTTCTTTGTCCTCTTTTTCCTTTTGTTTCACTTTGCAGTGCAGATGGAACCTGAAGTGAGAGAATTGCAGGGAATAATTACTCACTCCGGATGTCTGGAGAAGAAAAAGTGCCTCTCAGCTTCAAAGGCAGACCATTCTTGTTAGGGGAAGGTCCTTCAAGTTCCAAATAGTGGAGGGAAAAAAAAAAACAAACAAAAAACAGGCAAACAAACACAGGATATAGAGAACATTACAGGAATGGAAAGAGATGCAAACCAGAAGTTTGCTTTAGCCAGCACAGAAGTTCATTAGGCAATACTCATTATACACGCACATTTTCTCTGTGCTGTGTAGCTAAGCAAGTTCTTGATGTTTTCTGGTTGCTAGCACTCTGCAAACATGAAACTTTACTCTAAAATCTCACTTAATATGGGACTGTTCGTTGTTTCAAAATAAGTGGTGTCTAGATTGACCTCAGGGAGATTGCCCAAAAAGAATCTAAGGGGCATGGGGGGCAGTGGGCAGCACAAAGCAGTGATGTTTTCCCATGATTTCGACCTGCCTAAGATGCTGGAAACACTTTACGGCATGCAACAGGCACTATACCAAAAAGGGGGAGGTGGGAGAAAGTTCGAGATCCACTGACACAGATTTCAATTTAACAACTTTATAGCTGATATTATCTTAATTTGCTGCCTCCTGGATCACCTCCTTCCTTATTAGTCACAATCGCTTTATATTTCACTTTGTATTCCCATGGCAACTGTAACAATTCCTCACAAAAAAGAGAAACTTCAGCAAATGCTTGCAGCCTGCTTTTAAGGAAGCACTGTTCTCTTGAGTTGTAACTCCACTTTATTTACCTCCTATGTACTTCTGGCAGCAGGTTGCCCTCAGCAACTTTCACAGGCTTTAGCAGAAAAGAATAGGCTTCTCCCAAACTGTGTAGACTTGATTGATGACAATTATCTGAGGGAAGACAAATGAACAAAAAGATTCTGTTAAATGTGTGACTCCTAAGAGTTCCCTGATTTCCTAATATTTTTCAAATACATCTCCAGATGTAAGTTCACATTTTAAAGTACATGGTGGACTGCTTCTGCGTGAACTTTTGCTAAATTATTTTTACCATCAGACTTAAGCTGGTATTTTCTAGTACTATGTGGTACCAGAAGAAAAGGAAATTTCTCTGTGCTTTTGACACCAAAAGTTGTGAGACGAGTTTAAAAAAATTCTAAGCAGAACCTTCCATAGTAGCATACAAGCCTGAAAGCATATGATGCTTTTTCTTCCAGAACTTAACATTGCAGAGTGCTTTTAGCAGTGAGAATAAAATTGTGAAAAAAATGAAAATTTCCAAATAAACAGATAAGAAGTATCTGCAGCTTCCGCTGTCTGTAATTGCACATTTGTGCTCAGTTGCCTATAATTACATGCTATCTGGTCTAGAAGTTGATGATGTGAAAATTGACATTTATACCATCTGCCCTTCTAACTACTTTGGTCAGACATCAACAGGGGCTGAAATCAGTTATTACTTCTGTATTAGCTTTAGCTTTGCCTCGGGATGTATTTACTAATAAATAGAATTACTTTTCTATTAGAATGCAGTTTGTCGCAAGTTATTATGGCAGCTCTTTTTATTCCAGTTTCTGTGTTATACGTGGATTGATTGGGCAGAAGAGGAAATTCCAGCTATGCACTATGAGACGACTCTCTAAACACCAGTTTTCATCTAGAATGTAAACCCAAAGCATAGACAAAATCAAAATCAATCCCACTCAGTGGGAAATCGAGGAGAATCGCAAACATGCTGTGCACACATTTTGAGGATGGAGAAATACAAGATGACTGTTCATAGCTGGGAGAATGTGGATGAATCATATTCAAAATATATTGTGCATAGGCAGTTATATGATGCATAGTCAAAATTGACCCCACCTGAGATTTTCAGAACTGCAGTATTAAAATTAGTAGGGCACTCATATCGCATTTAATAGGCATAGTAAATGTAAATCACTGTTGTTTGTGTAAAATATCTGTCCTACAATTATCAGAATGATGGACTGTATATAATTACTCATTTTTAATCTGTTTTAATTTGTAGTAAACAATACTTAACAATTTAATTCCTTATGCCATTCTAGGTCTATGTTGACTAAATATGGGGAAATGTATAGAATATTTCTGGCATTTTTTCACAACTCGAAACACCACAGAAGAAGTCAACATAAAGTGACACTTGCTGGCTTACAGAGCAATGAGGATAGCATTTGCTGGTGCCTTTCTTTGTACCTGCGGGTCATAGATAACTCAGTATAGTGTGATGTTCTAAACCAGAATGAATAAATATTTTAATTTTTCACAGCAGGAGTGGGTCTTCCAGGAAGATATTTTCAATACATAAGCAAAGAATTTATAAACATAAATATCACAATCCAGTTAAAAAACATACTAACTAAAAGTAATTGTTTTTATTTAAGTACAAAAACTCATCATTAGCTTTGGGCACCTTAACAATTATTTAAAATAGCAATGCATAATTTATAACCTACCAGCACAACACATGATAAAACTGATGTCATTCTTCAGACAGTTATTTAAATATCCACTAAATATTTAACACCTACATCTTAAGCCCATTTTACCTAAATCTCGAGTTGCTTCGTAACTCTTAACGAATACCGTTTGTAGTATTTGTAACACTCTGTAGGGGACTAGTTGATAGCACTTTTAAAAAACAGATTATTTATTCCTATACACTTATACTTTATTTGCTATGCTATTTTTTGGAAGATGTTTTGGTGCATTTGTACAAGTGTAGCATTGCAAACTGTATCACAACTATGCAAGAAGATTTCAGGTTGGAGGAAAAAAATTCCCATTCCAGAGCATGAGTAAAGTTTTTTTTTTTTTTTGTTTTTTTTTTGTTTTTTTTTTTACTTTAACCAGTGGGAGAATCAGCTTTGTAAACTACTAAAGTGTATCTGAGAGAATCAAACTTATCTAACAGGAAATTGACAAATTGATTTAAAAAATCATTGGAACCAATGGAGAGTAATAGAATAAGCACATGCTTTATCTTCTTGTAGAAACGCACAACAGCAGTACTGCTTAATGTTATTGATTGACACTGTCAATTATTTCCCGTGTTCCCCTGTGCAGAGAATTTATCAGCCACCTCCGGCTCTACAGAGCCTTTTACGGCGGCCTGGCTGATCAGCTGTGCGGTAATGAGTTGGCTGCTGCTGATGGACTCCCGTGTTGGAATGGAGAAGATGTTGTAAGAAGGTACCTTTCTGACTCACTTTTATCTTTTCTTTCATATTTCTTGTTTCTCTAAATTAGCTTCCAACTTGAGTCAAGTTCATTGTTTCCCTAGAAATGTGTCAAGGTTAGTTCAAAAAACAAATCATTGTGGGTTTCCTTCTCTCAGGCTTCACCTGTAAACAATAAAAAAACCCAATCTCCCTGGATCTCTGTTTTGAGGGAAAAAAAGTAATTCTGCTGTTCTTCAGACATTTTTATTTCAAAATCTACAGTACCTAAACATATACTGGAAAAACAGCTGGACCGGCATTTACAAAATACATTTGGAGGAAAAGAATATGGATTTTTGTTTGAGCTTTATCTTTATTAAGTGCTCCTTTTAATACAGAGTGTGTGATAACAGACTCAAGCTATTTGCTTAAAACCTTCTCTGGCCCTGAAGAGTGAAGTGATCCCTTAATATATATGGTTTCTCATGAGAGAGATAGAAGTTAAAACACAAAGATTTTTAAAGGTAAAACACACGTATTGTTTTATGTATGCAGCAGCTTGGGAAACATCATTCATCAGTAATGTCAAAGAAGAGTTAATAATAAACTGCTGTGCTCCTAGATGTGTATCTCTGGAATCAATATATTTCACAGCTTACAAAACACTAGTATTTGTGGATGTCAGAAGGATTTTCAGAGACCTGACCTCTGTGTTTTTGCTTTATTGCTCTCCTCACCAAAATAAGTATTTCTCTGAGTAGAAAGTCTTTGTGATGACAGAGACTGAAATATTAAAAGGTTCATTGCAATTATTTTTTATAAAGATCATGCTGGTAACAAAGCAGTATCAAAGGTCGTATCAGAGGCGGCAGCTAGAGGCTGTGAGGTGAGTTAATAAAGTGAGAGATAACTGGGACCTAGTAGAAGGAACAGTTACAGCCTGCACCTTCAGGCATGTCTAAAAAGTCTAGGTAGGAGCTGTAGTATATTGATTAATGATACCTAAAGAAGCTTAATGGATACCCTTTCAGCTCACAGCTGCAGGCCTACTTTTCTTTATCTTCTTGAGTAGTCCAATGCTTTGGCAGCACCAAGGCCCAATGAGTGGTTGATTCCCTTCATACATCATTGGTCCTAAGGTTTCAACAATCTTCTCAAGAGGACACGTTCCTTCTTTAGGTATCTCTATTTGAGATTGAATCTCAACTTTACCTCCTGCCTTTTGTTTTGCTGCCCTTCCCCAAATGGGTTATACTACTACTACCAAATGTTTCAGTAGCAATTTGAAATAAGCATCTTGTAATTACAGATTTTCTAGGAACAAGGTTCTTGTATCATTACTTTTGGCTGCTTATAGTATTACTATTAATGTATCTTTGCAAACCTATGTTATTATATTATGTGATACTATTATAGTTATATTATTATACTATTACTATGTTTATGCTGTAATACAGTATTGATTGATTTGGATTGATTAGACACTAAAGGTCTTATACAGAAATGAAACATTCTACTAAATTCTAGACCATGGTGTTTTTTAAAAGGAATTTAATTTGACTAAAAATATTTAATTAATGCAGTTTATTTATTTGTGGATCAATCTAAGGATATAATTGGTGACAAAAGCACTGTATCTTAAAAGTAAGACCACTTTGTTCTTTGTTTAACTTATAAATCTCCTTACTAAAATATTTGGTTTTCATGTGTATAATAATATATATATTTATATTTTTGGGCAGTTAATTTTAGTGTTCACTTCCTGAAAGAGCTGACATGTAGGCAGTATTCAGAAGTACAGAATGCTGATTAAAACCAGAAGGGCAGGATACTCTGAGTTGCTCTAGGTTATCAACTGGAGCTGAGACTTGCAAATTAGTTCCTACATCTCAGTATCTCTGCTTGTACACTGAATATATCGTGGTACATATTCTCCTGCTTCAGTAGCTATATGAAGGTGCTTACATCTGTCCTCTTCCTCCTCTTCATTTTGCCTTGTTACTCAGTCAGAATGTCCTGTGTTTGATTTTATTTGTTTATATTTGTTCTTTTGAATTGAAGGAGAAGAAAAAAGCTTTCCTGCACTTTGAGATCAGGCTTTTTTTTTACTACTACTACTACTACTACTACTACTACTATTTTTATTATTACATAACTGTTAATCTTGGGGAAAAAATGGGCACTCTCTTCTTTCTGTGCTTAGGCACATCTGTGTGCCTGCTGTGAAAGTAAGGCATGTGTGACCCAAGCATGTGGGAGAGGAACACACACATTGGGCATACAGTGCCTGGAGATTTCTCCTGGTTATGAAAAATCAAACTCAGCCTCCGAAACACTCTCAAACAAATTCTGCAAATTTAGAAACAAGGAGGTTGTGTTAAAGTAAGAAATGTTCCTGATCTGCCCCACAGATTGTGCTGGGAAATTACATTTGAAATGGATCAATTAATCAATCAACTGGCGAAGAGATCTAATGGGAGGTGAGCAACATCAGAAGTGGTTGTGTTTGGGGATATTGTGAAGGGAAATGAAGATGACAGACTTTGGGAATGTGGACTGGATGCAGTGAGCCTAACCACTGTGCAGGCAAACCAGATTAGAAAGGACTAGTAACAAGCAAAAACCAGGTTATACAATTCAGAATTATCATGATGAAACTCAGCCTGAGCCCAATTTCATCATTTTCAGGAAAACTAGAATATTCCCAGAGGCATTATGTGATCAACTGAGAATCTAGGAAACTCATCTTGCACAAAAGGAATCAAAGAATTAGATTTGTTTAACCCAGAAAAGAAAAACTGCTAGGAGAAAATGCAAAGTGCAAGCAGGCTGTCGCTAGGGGGAAGAAAAGTATCTGTTATCTGCTTCCATAATGGCTAGGACACATAGCAAGCATTTAAAATATGTTCTGATTAAGCATGAGGGAGAGTTTCCCAGTGTCAAGGACAATAAGGGGCAAAAATAGGTAGTTTTGGGGTCCAATATCTGCCTGAGAGAGGATGTTTAAGAACAAGCAAGGCAAGGCACTGAGAAATGATACAGCAAAAGCTGACTTTTCCTTAGAGAGATGGAGATAAATTGGATAACCTCTTAAAATCTCCTCCAGCCCTCTGATTCTGAATCTAGGATTATCTAAATCCTGTGTTGCTCAGCTTCAGTTGCCATGATCCGAGGGTACTGTGCCATTTTAGGAGCAATAATGACCTGAGCAGGCGTCATTACTTTTTCTCTGTAACTACTGAACAACACCTGAACCTGTATACTCACTTTCTTTTCTTCTTTTCTTTTTCCTTCTCCCTGACTAGTATAATAATAAATAAAGATATTGGTGAATTAATCTGTGCGGTGTTCTTGGCACAGATGGGGAAAAAAATCTGTATTCAAATTAGCTAAATAGATTTTTTTTCTGTTTTGAGATTCTTCATAATTTCCATCTGGTTTTTGCCTTCTATTTAAAAATCATGTGTCATAGCTGGTGATGACTGCAATTTTGGGCCTGACATGGGAAAGCAATATCATAATGCTGGTGTGACCATATCAGGACCTGAAGAGATTGCTAAGAATGTTTGCTGTATCTGTGTTTCAAGCTATAAGCCCTGGAGATAGAAGATAGATATGTTTCAAAAAAATCTTTGCAGTTCTTCTTTCTCCTTTTCTGTGCATTTTTCTAAAGGAAGTAATTCAAGGTTTTAACAGCTGTAATATAATGTCTCAGATAAATCTTATAGCCTTTGTCATCTCTAATACCATCTAAGAGATTATCAAACCTGGATGGGAAAAGGTCAGAAAAAGTGGGTAATGTTGAAATGAAGGCTTACTTTACAGTTTACATTTCATATGCTTCAGGTTTTTATGCTTTATAGCTTCCTTTTTGTTTTAAGCCTTTTTTTTTTCTTTCCCCCAAATCGTAATGTCATGGCAATATGGCCCTTGATTCTGAAACTAGAAATTGTTCTGAATCTGTCACACAGTGCAGGCTCATGCTTTTGTCAAAAACTGAGACCAGAATCCCCAAATTCTTGTATTCATGTCTGACAAGATTGGTAGTAGACAAGACTTCCAGGAGCAAGACTACTCTTGCAAGGTTCACATCACTGCAGAACAAAGGAGAGGACATCTCAGAGGAGTCTTCAGCCCTTACGCTGTTATACCCAACTGTGTGACTACAGTGGTTGGGCATGAAATTCAAGTTTCTGTTTTAAAGGCGTGACTGAGTGCCATGATGAAGTACCTGGAATTTAGTTTTATGGGATTCATTAGGTTCAATGAAAAAAAAAGAATTGCAGTTAATAAGTTAAGTGGGAAAGAACTGCATGCATCAGTTCTGGAATTTCAGTGGCATCTTAGCATTAAAGCTAAAACAACAGGAATTGTGCAAATAGACTGAGATTTTTCTCATTCATGAACATGAAGTGGTTTAACTGACATTTACACAGTTTTGGGAGTCCAAGGTGCCTGGATAGAATGTGAAGAGAAAGAGATTAAAAATCCATAGAGGAGAGCAGAATATGTTCTGTACATCTTGAGACCAGTGATTCCACTGAAATAAAAATAGATGTGAGAGAAGAAAATAATAAAATTATGTGTGTTGAAAGATTCAAGAGTAATGTAGATTATTAAAAACAGCTAATCAAGTTTGGAAGGAAGATTTTCATATGAAACACATATCTAAAGTATCCAAATTAAGAGGAATTAAACAGCATGATTGATTTTAATTGCAGAGCAAGTTGTTAGAAAGTGATTATAATAAGCATCTATCATCAAATAAATGCTTAGCTTGAGCACAGCTCTTAGGCTGGGGAAAGGAACTTTCTCTTCTGCTTCTTAAATATGCTGAAACAAGAGTACAATCCTGAATCTCTTCTTAGCCAACAGAAGATGGAAAATGGTGATATAAGGAGATCTAATGAATTCCTTTTAATTTTATTTGAGATAGTAATCAATTTATAATGAGGGAGAACATAAACTGCCATCAAAGGCACCACTTGCCACCTCTGCAAAAGATTTGCCTGAGCAACTTGGAAAGTAGGAATAGCCCATTATGGCTCTTACTGCTTTGCCTAATATCCTATTGCCAGCAAAGATCAGTGACAGATGCGTAGAGAAAAAGCAATTGTAAATATGTGCTTGCTTACAGTCTGCAAATTTGGAAATGCCTGACCCAGAACTGCGAATGTTCCGCCTTCCTATGAACTCATAAAATCTTAGGACCAATAGCATTCCACAGAGAGCTAACCAGAAGTTTTCAGATACCAAAACATTAAGCCAATTTAAGAGGTAAATGGTGGATAAAGATATTTGTAGGCTGAATGTTTTACCACTGCCCCCCCCCCACTCACAAATAATTTCTTATTTATTCTACTTCATCTGTCAGAAGAATGAGAGGGGCTTACGATACATTTTCTTGTGTCAACATAGAAAACAGAAGGCGTTTCTATTCTGGCATCAACATGTAATTGAATAATAAAAAATAGTTATATTATTCTAGTAGCTGGTTTTCTGGAGGTAACTTTTTGTGATCTTTTATTTTGAGAAACCTTAAGCATTATTTTTAGATTAGTTTAATGAATTTGGAAATTATAGGGGAGAATATAATCTGAACTATTTGTTCCAGAAAAAGACAAGAATTAGAAGAAGGAAGGATACTGGTTTGATGACTGATTACATAAAAAAAACAAGTAGTTTATATAGCAGCTGAAATTCACATCCCTGTGTCTGATGATTTTAGGAGATCCAAGTCTGATATTAGGGGAAAAAATGAAATGGCATATGATCCCTTTGTTTATACTAATTGTGGGGTTTGTTCTCTATTTTTTTCATGAGATATAAAAATAAAAACATTCCTACTTCAACAATGATAATTTCAGTTCTCAATATATCTTCGATAAATCTCATGATGCTTCAGGATGGAATTTATTTAATTATGTAAAAGCATCAAAATATGTATTGCATGTGATTACCTCAAAATAAATTATCTGTTTTTCCTTTTGTTTGCTTGAGAAAATGTTTAATTTTCTGTAGTGTTTGTCCTAGAAACATTTGAGTTGTCTGTCACACGCAGCAGCGGTTATAATAGAAGGGTTTTAATACTGGGTGAATTAATTTTTATTAAGCTTGTAATAATTTACAAAATGTATTGACTTTTAAATTGAAAAACATCATTAGAGCTACATTAAATAAATAAGAATGTTTATAAAGTCACAGAAGACTGTTACAGACAGGCATGAGAAAGAACAGTGACCAAGGCTATTCTAAGAGTTTGAATTATGGCATCATTGTACCTTTATTTTGGGGTGTTTTGTTCTTTCATTTTACACAGACATAGAAAAATAGACTAACTCCATAATTTAGTATCAGTGATTACATGACTCTTAGAGGTTTTCCTAGGGGATTCAGGACTACTTTACCAGAGTTTATGACATGGAACAAGAGGCAAAAAAAAAAACAAAAAAAACCTCTCATCTCCTTTTTGTATAATAAGGGTTCATATTAATACCAAGGAAAAGTCATGCAAGAGGCTTTGCTGCATAGTTCAAAAATAAGCCTAACATAAAATAAATAACTGTGAATCATAGAGGATTATACTAGACAGAAGATTTGTGTGTTTGTGCCTTACTGAAGTTCTTATAAAAGAAATATGATCTGACTGAATTCAACTTTGATATACAGGATATCTTTCAAATAATAAGTTCAGTGATATTTTACAATGAAGCCTCTTTCACACAGTGACATTCTGAAACATTTTATATTTCTAAAAACAAATTATTTGTCACCTGGAGCCATGGCAATTTAATACAACAGCTGTCAATGAATTATTTAAACAATATTTTGGGTTGTGAAATATCTTCTATGAGGTCCTCTTTCACTGGAATGTTCACAGCAGTCCTCTATAAACACTGCAGCCTTACTGGTCCAGACGGGAAACGTCTGTGTACTGATGTTCAGCACTGCAGCATTTGCAGATCTTCTTTCAACCTTCGTATTGCTATGTTGCATCTCCTGAAGACTTTTCTCTTGACAGCTATAGATCAGATTTTTATTCGGTATCCTGTGCTGGTAGTGAAAATACACTACTGAAACTTAGCTTATGCTGGGGCTTTTGTTTTTTACATTTTCACAGCTGTTTTAGATACTCTACCAGAGTTATTTTAGAGATCTGGAAATTGGTTGGGAGGCTGATTTTTCTTATGTGTCTAATTGTGAAAGTCTGTGGTAAGTTTTTCTCTATATAAGAAAAAATTTACCTTACATAGTCCTATTTTGGTGAATATTCTGTGGATCTTTATGTGTACAGATTGATTTTGTTAATGTTTATGATGGTAAAAAATTGGTATTCATACAGTTTTATTAATGCATTCAAAGAATTAGTTCATTCAATATTTTTTCTAGAAATAAATATTATTCTTTATGATTGTATCAAATTCTTGCTGCTTTTGTAGTTAAAAGAGTTGTTAGATCCTCTCTAATGATGTAAAACTGATCTGCCATTCACAACTCTGAGTCTATGAGCATGTACTTCAAAATACCGTATCATTTCTTCTCTTTAATAAAAGTTATGTTTTCTTATCTTCCTTAGTAGCTCAGTTTCTTCTTGTATTCCTTTAGAATTATGTGGCGGGAGGCACAGGTTGGCTTATATTCATTAAAATGCCTATCTTGTTCTAACTGTTTCTATTCTACTGCTGCATTCTTAGGGACAAGTTTTTTAGTACTTGTCCACATGTGGGCACTTGGGAAAATTAATCTGGATTAATGAAGACTGTGAATTTAGAAATCAGTGATGTTAGCTTATTTTTTACTCAGTTCATTGAATGAGTAAACCAAACTGAAGCCACTTTAATTAATAAAAAATTTAAATTATTAAAGTGTAGCATCCCACACAGAAATTAAATGATGTTTTGCTTGCCCAGTTAATGCATTTGCATCTTTAATATGTTCTAAGTGATGTTTTGAGTTTAACCGTGAAGGCAAGCACATATCTGCTGTGAGTGCTTTAGTGACAACTATATGAAAAAAAGACTGGAGCAAAAACTGATGACAAGGAAACATGAACACACTTATCTATGCCATGCTGCAGGCTTAGTAAATGACCTAGTCAAGCACTGGTGTGGATAATCATGTTGAAATCTGAAAGGCTTTCATTCTCAGGTAGTGCCTAAGTTTTCGTATGAGATGTTTTTATGAGGAACAGATCAAAGCAGCAGAATTAAATTGTTACATTCATGCAACAGGAGACCGCACAGATTCTTCCCAGATACATTCTTGTACCTATGAGATAGAGAAAGAAAATAGGAAGCATAAAACACAGTCCAAACTCATAAGGAAGTGTTTTCCTTCCACAATAAAAGACCTTTCTGCTGCTTGTGATAGGCAGGAGTATCAGCAAGAACTTCCATCAAACTGTTAGGAATCAATATGTATATTTCAAAAAATCTCATGGCTGTGGATGGAGAGTTTGCACTATAGCATACTGCTGTGTAATAAGATGTAGCTTCTCTTCCTAAGAAGTGTGAAGCGTGAATCTCTGTCATGTTAATTTTTAAACACATTTATGTCTTATGTTAATAAGAGCATGCCATGTTAAAACCTGTGTTATTTTTCAAGTCTTCTACTCCAGGTATTTGTGTGAAGAAATGCACATCTGAATGGGCCTCTTGGCCTCTTTCTCAGTAAAGAGATAAGTAGACCCTTGTAGGATGCAATTCATTCAGGCTGGATGGTTGGACAGAACTTCCTAGAGGGACCTGTTTCCCACCCCCCTTGGCTGTAAAGGGCATCAGTCTAAAGGCAGTGGTAGAATTTATGTTATCTAAATTTAAAATATTCAGAAACTCAAACTAATGCAAAGTATCCATGCTGAGATTAAAAACCAAAATACCCTAAACATTAACTGTTAAATCTGGGAGATTGGTCCAGAACCATTTAGCCTAATTGTTTGAGGTATTTCACCTGAAAACTAGGTATGCATTTTAATCCATATACTGAAATTAACATCATAAAGAAGTGTTGATCAGTGTTTGCTAGTGGTAGTCTTCTGGTCGAAGTGATGTATGAAGGTAACTGGAATAAGCAGTAGAAAGGATTGTGCAGGACCAAGCACTGCTCCAGCTCTTTCTAAGTACCTTTTGTCAAAGATGGAACATATTCTTGAATAAGGTATAAAACTTTCTGTTTTGCATAGTTTCTTAAAGTTGTTTTATTTTAAAGGTTAGATAGAATTGGGAATGGATTTGCAGAGAGTTAGGGTGTTTATGGAAAGAATATGAAATTTTTGTTTCATGTCCCCTCTGTTTCCTAAGCCTGTTTTCACTATAGGAGAGGTTATGGCTTCTAGAACTCCAGGTTTTAAGTCACCAGTTCTTATGAAGTGCTATAAAAATGGGTATGTTCATGTCCTTTTTACAAATATGACAGCAATATTTGAGAGAAGCTTATATTCCTCTACACAATGTGTTCCTGCTAATCCTTCTTCTAGTATGGCTCACTTTGATTTACGGATGTCTTTAAAACCTCTGAATCTCACACAAGTACAATAGTAATAGAGGAAGCAATAAGCCTATCCTATGTTACAGTCTAATAAAATGACATTTATTTGTTTAATTAAATACTTCTGGAATCTACAAGGGTAGTGTGGCAGATAGCTAATATTATTGCCTTCAGTTCAAACATCAAAGGAACTTGTTCTATTCTACTTAGGGAAGAAAAATGTATTATCCTGAAATCCTTGTAGAGAAGCTGTTTAAAATAAATAAAAACTAATTAAAAAATCCCAGCAAACAATGTTTTTGATATCAAGATGTTTCATTGTCTGCTGAAAAATATTAAACATGGTCACTTAACATGCTGCAGTACTGAACAGCAGAAGAACAGTACTGAATGGTACAGAGGTTCTAGACAGCAGCTAACAGAGAGAGGCTGCATAAACCATTATAGTTATTTTTTGAGCAAAAGCCTCCTGTATTTCCAGATTAGGACTGTATTTTCTTCAACTCCTTGAACAGGAATCCCAAGATAAGGGCAACTGGCTCTTGACTGCATATGTGTCTAGCACAGGAAAGATTTCACTGTGATCCAAACCAATGAGAGCTCATTCTGGAGTACTGCCCTTCAGCCTTTTGACAGCACAGACTGTATTCACAGAGATCTTGACAGTAATAATTTAATTTCAAATCTCTATTTTTGTATCTAGAGAGAATTTTTTGCCAGCCGGTTCAAGAGCTGATAGCTAGACTTTGACACCTCTTTTGTACTTTTACTTGCTTAGTATAGGATTATATTTGCAGAAAAAAAAAAAAAAAAGTTAAAGAATGTGAAAGCTTTAAAATGAAAAATAATTTAGCTCATGTTTCAGTCAATGCAGTTGATTCTTTTGTATTCTTATGTTAATACCATATTTAAGTATACAAGGAAGACTTCATTTTGGAGGTGAGATTCAACTGATATCTTCAGCTATGCAAAATTTAGGCATTTAATCTGGACTTCTTGAGTCTCTATATTCAATGGAGAGAGTCCTACTTACCACTAGTGCACTGGCTCTTTCCAGCCACTGTACTTGGATTGAGCAGCACAGAGTAGCTGCATAGCTGAATCTTGCCCTCAAGGATGTGTAAGTCTCATGGAAAAAGGTTTGCACCTTTTGTGAGAACAATTAGAGACAATTCAAAGCATATTTCATGACTATCAGAAAGTACAGAAATATGTCCTCCGCCCTGTGTCGCAGGGAGCTGTAGTTGCAGGTGCAGCACTGTGCACCATCCTTAGGTAAGTGTCACCAGAAGACGACCACTGAAGGTAAAAGAAAAACCAGCTTTCTGAACATCAGCTGAAGCTCATTGAATTGTTTTTCCCTGCTTTCTTCTTTCAGATTCCTCTAGGCTTTGAACTTGTCTGTAGAGGCAGCCTACATGGCAGATGGCTTCAACACTGCCATTGGAACAGTTCACACTGATAGATACAGCACACAGGATGAGTCAGACAGATGCTCATGACAAGAAAAACTCTGGTCTCAGCTGTGTACACAAATTGTAGTGGAATACATGAAGAGAAACCATATGTAAAAAGATCGTACAGTTGTTGTTCAGATGAGCAGTTTTCTCTAAGACTTCCATCACCTCCAGAAGGATTTAAACTATTTGGGATTTGCTTTGCCATTTTTTTCCGTTTCCGTAAACATGAAATAGACCTTGAATAGATAAGATTATAATTTTGTAGGAAAAGAAAAAAATCTTTCTTTAGGGACAGAACAACTAATGTCCTAGGACATCTCGTCTTTTGATTAATAGTGCAATGAGTTCATTTTCCTCATTTATATGTGTGTATAAAGTAATTCTGACCTTATGCAGTTAAACTTGGGTGCACCTGGGAGTGATTCTACTTCACCTGCCTGCTTGCAGGGAAGAGTTACAGATAAATACTGGAGTCAGATTTAATTTTTTCTGTCAGTTAGTTGTTGGACACAACTAAATTCACTCCACTGAGAGGAGCTTTTTGGGAGATGTGAAGGTAGATGAATTCCCTAACTGTATTAATTTCGGGGAGGTAAAACTGGGAGATAAATCTATCAACTGAAATAAGTTGAGACGATAGGACAAAAGTGGAGATTTCACTCTGAACTTAGCTTCCATTTGGGGAAGCTCAGCCTGGGGACAGACGTTGTCAGATGGATAGATCCCAGCTATGGGAAATTGGATTACAAGTCTTGAGGTCAGCTGGTAGTTGGAGGGAACACCTGGAGAGCAAGTGAGATTTCCAGTAGGGCATGATCTATTCATTACCCACATCTGTCTCAAAATATCACTGCTGTTCTACAAAAATTTGCATTTAGTAAAATTAAAATACATTTTTGCTTTTGCCTTAGTATTTGATGGGAGTTCAAACTAATTATAATATCTTGATAACATCAGAAAATTTGGGAAATAGATAAACTTTCTACTGCAAAATTTTGTTTCCAAACAAACAAAAAAAATTCAGCACCAGTATAATCAAAATTAAAATAACCCATGGTGAATCCACATTAAAAAGTATTATGTTATAGCTTGTTAAGACTAACAACCCTGGTGTGTGTCTTTCATCACGCACACACAAAAAAAAAGGGACGTCAGGATAATAGTGACAGTAATACGTCCTCCTGTGACTGTGGTTTTCTCTTTAAATGAGACCACTTTCTTAGAACATTTTGAGATCTAACTCCAAAACAGATTTCAAACACATAAACTTAAAAAAGTGAAGAGGCAATAGTCCTTCACAGTTACCAACAGTAAATAAAAAAAAAAAAAAGTTACCAACCAGCCAACTAAAAAAGGAAGGTACTTACTCACATAGTGTATAATGAAATCACATAATCTCTTGTCCTAGGATGCTGTGGAAGTCATAAGTGTACCTACATTCAAAGAATGGCTAGACAAATTCATGGAATGATTCATCAAGGACTCTTGATAAAGTTACAGTATAATTCTGCTTTCTATAAATTGCCTGAAGCTGGACGAATGTTCCCAAGGCAGAGAAAGGAGAAAGTGTAGCAGTATATGTTTATTCCAAGTCCCTACTGGCTAACCTCAGAAAGTGGTTGCTTAGAGAGTGGAGCTTCTTGAGCGGAGACATTTCTCCATTTGAACTTCTTCTCCATGATACTGTACTGGGTATTTCTGAACCATTTTCTTCTTACAGAAAGAAAAAAAGATACTGTTGTGCTGTGGATTCACAATGTCCTGCTTTGCAGCAGGCCCTCTGAATTAGGAAGTGAGCATCAGAAGTTACAGCAGAAAAGTTTTGAAGTTTTATGGGCTTCCGTACTGTGACAAAAAATACTTTTTTCTTCTTAATTTCATACAGTACAAAGAGCTCAAATTTATATATTATTTTGTGTTATTTCTCTGTAGGAAAATACCAATGTGATATTTTTCTGTCTCTCCCTCTAATCTGTGATCCTCCTCTCATTTTGCATAACTTTTTCTAGTTTACCTCGTATTTGCACACCTTTCTCATCCAGTATTTTTCACATCTTTTTCCCATTGATTTCCATATTCTTGTCTCTACTTCGTCTTCCACTTTAATCCTTTCTTCTTTGCAGTCCATTTCTTTATTTTCACTTCATTTGAGTCACATTAATCATAGTACAACAATGATAAAGTGGACTTTGTCATTTTATTATTCCTGGTTTTTCTTCTGATAGCTGCAGAATAACTTTAGAAAACAAAGTGAGTCGGTTTACAAGTATTTTGGAAAAGAGTCCTTCTTGTTCTAGGGAATTTTGACAGGGGAAGTCCATTCTGTGCTTTAAACTGTTCAGAGATGTACTGTTTGAGTTTTTTTTCCCCTATTTGCATCTTATATTTTCTTACTATAAATTCAAGTGCCTATTGAAATAATTAATTCTAAAAAAATTGCAGAACTGTAACCATGATGCATGTGAGAAACCACTTACCAGAAGTCAGCAGTAGTTTCAAACACTTCTAATGGCAACTGTGGTTCACATTCCATAACCCTATTATGATTGAAGAGAAACAAATGAAAAAATGAGATTTGCAGGGGAGGGAGGGAGCGCTGGGGAATTGTGGCACGGGCTGTGTTAACACTTGTTCGGTCTGTATCCAATCTAATTAGGCCATAATCTGTCACCTTTGTTCCAAGTTTCTTTTTTTTCCACATGTTCTTAACATTGCCAAATGCAACGAGTCAACAAAAGGAAAAACTTAGGTACACATTAACAGAGGAGGATTTCTGGTTTTTTGGTGGTCCTCCGGCGAGAGCAGTTCTTTAGATTGCTGCATCCTAGGTTGCCACCCAGTGGAGAAGACCGAAAATTCTCCTTGTCGCAAGCCCAAAAGGAGAAGCCTTGTTACTCACCAGCCAGCAGCCCTTTATTCTGCAAGGAAATTACCTGTTGGGTGCTCTTTTGTGAAAACACTGCTCCCTTTTGTTGTTTTTGATTGTTTTAATTTAGATTTAAAAGGTGAAGTAGCAATAGCAGTGGGATCTTAAGGTAAAGGCCTCTGGGGTTTGCCTCTTTTCTCTAGATATTTGCTGGTTTTGACCAGTGAGTTATATGCCATGTAACAGCCTAATACAACGATGCAGCTCCATTTATATTAATGTAAAAACTGATTAATATGGCAGTGGATCAGAGCTGTGATTTGCAACAGTGTCTTGAACACTACCAAAAAAAATACATTATTTTAAATTTATAAATTATGCCATGTGCTGTTAAAATCTCTTCTAACACAGACTCCATTAAGCCTTAGCTGTGTTTAAACAAACAGCTCACAGCTTTGAGGAAAAAAACCCAAACCGCCCAAAACCCAAAACTAGTTTCCAGTTTGTATTACTGAGTTATCTGACTCATTCTGTACTTATTTCATCTAAGTGTTGGCAATTGCTATACAAAGCTAATGTAGGCAACTGTTGGCAGCGTACATTAGCAGTATTTTAATGTGTAATTAGGAAATGCTCTGAGTATTTAAGGGAAGGAGGACAGCAGAGAAGGGTGGATTAGAGTACAGAAAAAAGCAAGGATGCTGAGCACTCTCAGGAACAGAGACACAGAAGATGGTGACCAGTAACTTTGAACTTCACTTGAGTGAAGCCATCACTCAAGGAATTCCTGAGTAGCCGTCACTCTGCCCTGGTCCACCAGCCCAAGGGTGTCCAGAGCAGACCAAACACAAATGAAGGAAGATATTAGCTAAATCCTTTTTCCTTCGGAAGTCTGTAGTAGGCCATTGCCATGACAAAGCCAAGTTACAAAGCACTATCTCAAGGAGTGCTTTCTCTCTTTAGAAGGATTAAAAGCAACAGAAACTCAGTCTTCAAATTGTCCCTCACATATTCAGCTGAAAAGAAGCCTCTTTATCGAGTCTATTACTTGGTATTTCCATTGTTCAAATTCTTCCCCCAAAACCTTTGTCTGGAGAGAGGAAGAGAGAAGGGCAAGACTGATTCTGCCTATAATGGCTTGTGTAGGGTTTCCAAACTTGTTTTGAGAGCTTCTGCTTCTTTAAAGCCCTATTCATGTTAGCATACCTCTGCCTTTTACTGATGGAATTACATTGTAGCAGATAAGGTAGAAACTTTGGAGGATATAAGCCCTGTGCCTGTGTGCTTTTCTCATTATTTGCAGTGTGAACAACAAAAAAAAATGCATACTGCTATTTATCCTTTTTGAAGTAAAAACATGCATGAGCTGCTACAGTTCAGGATTCTAAAGGGAAAAAAAGATAACATTTTTTCACCTTGTCTGTAGAACTTCTATTTTTACTCAGGGCTCAGAAACAGAGAACAGGCTGGGTTAGGAAGGGACCTCTTGAATTACTGGTCCAAACTTCGGTAAGAAGTCAAAAAAATGGATTAGGTTACTGAGGACTCTGTCAAGCTGAGTAGTATTTTCAGTGACGGAGTGTTCACCAATTTTTTGGGCAGCCTATTCCAGTGTTCAGTTGATCACAGGGTGCATTTTTTTTTTTTCCATATAGCCAGAAAGCATTTCCACTGAGCAACCTGTGGATGCTGCCTCTTGTTCTGCCACTGTGCATCCTTCTGAAAAGAGTGTCCCCTCCTCTCTACCTATGTTTAGGTACTTTGTGCGTGGTAAGATTCCCCTGTAAGCCAGGTCTTTCCCAGGCAGAACAAACACAATTCATACAGCCTTTCTTCATATGTCAAATTCACCAGCTCTCTAAACGTTTTGGTGACATCTTAATGGATTCACTTTGCTTTTCAGGCCCATATGTTACCATGACATTTGCAATTATGGTTTTGGTTGCTTTTTTTTTTTTTTTTTTTTTTTTTTTTTTTTCCTTCAATGCTCTATCTGTCTTGAGTGTAATTTGGGAAATGTAACAAAAGCATAGTCTGAAATCCACTGCTCACCTTTAACATGATCTCTGTCACACTTTAGACATAAAACTGGGTATTTTTCTAAGACCAATAATTTTATTAATCTATTTTATTAATTACCAGAACTAGTTATGTCATTATTCAGCCTTTGACTATTTTTATTTGTGTGTGTTCTTTAAGATTACAATAAGGCTGTGGGATTTGGGCTTACTTTTTTTTTTGTTTTGTTTTTCCCCTGTGTGCTTATAAACAAAAGCTTTGTAACCTATGACCAGATATTATTTATGTTTGATATACAAATGTATACAGTAAGTGATTGGTGGGTTGCAACTGAGAAATTAAACAGTCAGCAACTAAGGTGTGGGGGAGTTCTCAGAGCAGAAAAAAAATCACACCCATTTTAAATCCTGAGTATACATGAAGAAACTGGAGAGGAATTCTTTCCTCCTAAATTATGGACATGTTGCCAACCTGCTTTCTACTGGAAGAAGCAAATACAGATGCATCTGTGTTAGCATTTTAATTTGGGTCAGGAGTGTGCTTTTGATGCAAATCTCTCAGTTTTCTCTAGTTACTTCAGTTCATGTTGTGGAGCTATCTTGGGGCAAATAAACAGGATTCCTTTCAGATTAAACTCAACAGTAAGATGTACCAGAAGATTGCACCTAACACACCCTGACTACTAATGTGCATTCAGTCTTTTGGGATTAGAGTAGATGTAATCAAGTATTCTCTCCCCTCCAAACATCTATATTGTAAATATTGGACCCTAGGCACCAAGTTTCTACAGAAACAAATTTCTGTAGATTTGTGGTTACAGAATTTAACTGCTTGATCATGTTGGACACAACTTAGCTTGATATGGCTCACCACAGGGAGCTGTGCATTCGTGTGGGAGGAAGGGAGGCTGGTAGGAAAAGCAGTGTACTAAAACAGGCAAACTCAGGCACAGAGGATTTCATTTAAAAAAAAAAAAAAAGAAAAGAAAAAGAGAGGTGGAACATGTATCCTAAATATATTTGTATTAAGAATATTGCCTGTTCATTATTCTAAAACTCATTATTTAAATGGTTGTATATAACAATTAACATCCTTTCTTTAAAAAGAATCTTGTTGATACTCATATTGAGAAGGGAATTGTTAAATCATATGCTTGATATAATGGCTTGTGATTGTTTGAAATAATTATGTTTATAGCAACACAAACCTTTTAATGAGGCATGATGAACTGGGACATCTACTTCAATGGAGGAAAATAAAGTGTAGCACTTTTCCTCCAAATAGAATACATGATCTGTTGTTTCAGTGGGACAATCATCATGTACAAGCCACTGTATTGGGATGCTTTTCAGGCTTAATTGCTCTGTCAGTTACAATTAGAGGTGTTAATGTAACTGTGAAATGCTACAAATTACTTGTGGCTTTTGCTCCTTGTGCATTCTCAGCCTGTCTTGCACAAAAAGATATTGGAATGAGATGTCTTGATGAGTCTGTTATTAAGGTTTGCTTGTTATACTCCCTGGGTATAGTTATTCGCTCAGTGTGGATTCAGTATTATGGGTGTAAAGATGCCTGCAGTAGAATGGTTTAATCGTTTGAAGTAAGGGAAAAATCTTCATGTATTAGGCATTTTTTCTGAAACAGCTGCAGCTAGAATAGCCAATTCATATAGCTGTACTGTTTGAAAAATTACTGTTCTTACTAAAGTTGTTGTTAGTATGAAAACCCATGATTTTCACAATCTTATGTGTGCTTTCTGATGTATAGGTATTTGCCATGGCTTTTTCTGTTACAGTAGAGGAGTTGACATTTTTCAGAATCCTGCTGCTCTGATCATCTAGAACAAAGGGATTGTCTTAGCGGAACAAAAGATAAATTTCTGACTGTTGGAGGAAACATGGACTTGAAAGTGGGGCACGGAGGATACCGATTTGCTGCTCCTTTCATTTCAGTAAGCAGTATCAAAAGGTTACCTGGTCCAACACTAGCAAATAAAGCAAAAGAGACAAATCAAATGAATGAATGAATGCTGTAATACTGTACTCCGTGACAGATAGAGAAAAAGATGAATTGCAGGACATTCACAGAAGGGTGGCCAAATGCTCCCAGGTGTGCAATGGGTTAGATTTTATTTTCTTCCTCTACTGAAAAGCGACCAAGTGCAGTCGTTCAGTGGACTAACAGATTTACTTCATCGTGTTTTGAAACAGCTGCTCTGCATTTCTGCAGTCTTAGAGATTGCACTGCTCTTTGAAAGGGCAAATGTCTCTAACAGTGGATTAAACTCCCTAGTGTTTGCTTCAGAGCTGGAAAAAAAACTCAAGACTGTGGGATGGTTTTGTCCGGTTGCCTGAAATCTTGGAACACTGAGTAAATTGTACACGGTGAGGGGCCCTTCAGTATAATCACCAAGTGATGGATTACTAGGTAAGGTGACAGATCACCTGTTTGTTCAGTTTTGAAGTATGTGTACTGCTTAGTGAATCAGTTTATAATATCAGTCATTGTTATTGGTTGTTTCTGTAAGGATTAACAACTGATTAGTGAAACCCATCATTTATAAGGCAACATTTTAAATGGGATTAGTCCAGATGAAATAGTTTCTCCTTAATATCTTTTTGTTCTTTTACCTGTACAGTACAAGTATCCTGCTAAAATAAGTGTAAATTTAATGACTGTAAAGCCTGAGTGTTAAGATCTTTTCTTTCAGCCCGTGCTTACAAGGGGAGATGTCACGATTTGAAAATATTTTGAAAATAGGAAAAAATAAGTGAATCATTAGTCTTCAAAGACATGAATGGTTTTCAAATAGACTTTTTTTTTTTTTTTTTGGTAAATTTTGAAGGCAGGCACATGTTAGGGAAGTTTTTATATAATTTTTTCCTATCTCAGTCAAACAAATAAGCAATTGCTAAAATTAGGTAATTGTTAGGAATTGTAAAAATGAAATTGTTTACAATTATTTAAGACACAAAAAGTAATGATACTTTTATAAAATTATTAACTACTAAGACTGTATTTTTTGCATAATGAGAAGCATACATTGTTTTAGAGATGGAGTGGCACTGAGTTATGTACCTATGTTCTTTATGTGCCTGCTGACACATCTGAGGTAGGAAAAAAGAAAATTCTGTAAACTGAATGCATTCATATGTTTACCAAGTAGACTAAAAGATTGTATCACTGGCATGGGACATAGTATATAAATGAAATCTAACATGTTACTTACCAACAAAAACCCTATTAGATGAATATGTTATTCCCATATATGTGTGTTTGAGCATGTGTGTGTCAACTTGGTGTAGTATTAAAGACTAAGTAGCAAATTTTGTCTGACCTACAATATGTAGGAATTAAAATTGCCTAACAATGTAACTTTTTATATGGTAACAGTTTGGTTTTCAGTGTTTCTTATCTATAGAAAGTGTTTCAAGGGCTAGACTGCAACACTTAACAGTATCACCATAAATATACTTTATGAAATATTTTTCTTGCTGAAGGGAAGTGTTTCACAAACTGGCATCTGCATGCCTGGCCAGTGGAGGAAAAAGAAGGCAGAAACTTTTTCTGTTCTAAAATGTCTGGGGATGAAGCTTTCATGTTTGCTACTCTAGGACATTACATCTCTAGCCTTGTCAGAGAAGTGGACTTCAGAGTCTAGAAAAGCTACATTTTAATACTGCCACAACATGGTTGTTTATGTGCTTCAGTTCCTGGTCTGCAAACGCTGGAAATAATGGAGCATGGTTTTAACCTGTGCTTTAGGCATCTGACTTTGGGCTTTTTCCTAGGCTAATATTCTTAGGCTTCCTAAATAGCAAATAGAGCTGGACAGACTCTGCAGGAAGGTGATTGGGAAGCCCTGAGTTAAACAACTTCTCTAAGCAATTCTTTTGAAGGACCACCTACCTTTCTCCCCTGGTAACATAGGAAACCTTGCCCAAATCCCTCCAATTCATCTTTATTGCAGGCTTCCTTTCCCTTCACTTTGTCATTTGCTTAAATTCAGACCGTGAAAAGGCATTTTAGAAGGTAAATGCAGTCAGAGGAATACTGCTGAAATCAAAGGAACTGCTTATGTGTGTAACCACAGACACAAAAAAGTACTCGCAAAGCTGGGGTGTTAGATAATGAAGTCTTCGAGGACGAAGAGCCTGTTTGGCAGAGTTATTTGTTAAAGAAATAGCAACCACCAGGCTCTACTTTTGCAATCAATAACTGGAGTATTTCTTTTCATGTTTGTGTTTAGATAAAAATGTATTTATGCTGAAGCTCTTGCAAAGATTGACCGAAACTTTAAAATCTACACAGTTGCTCAAAGATTTCACATGTGCTTTTCACTAGAGGATGACAGTTTTACTTTTGTGTAAAGGGTCTTATGATAAACAGAGAAAGAACTATGCTACTGTGTTTCATAGATATGGCTGCATTTGTAAAGAATTTTCAACTACATTGCCACATTAACGTGCATATACATGAAGACATTATTTCCATTTATTTAACACTACTGTTTCAGATACTGGACAGTTATGCTTGACCCATTTCTGATCTCTAGAGCAGAAAGTGATTAACTGCAGCTTTTGCTCCCCTTCTTGCTTGTAGATATCTAGAAGAAAGCTATAAAAAGGCCTATTCAAGGGAAAGAAAGAAATTCAGGCACTCAATCAGACTGTAAGAGCTGGGATTACTGTCAAACTGGAAAATATTTTCTATAAAATAATAATTTTTTCTATTATAGTTTTTTCTGTTATTCGTATAAAATTAACATGGGTTCTGTACCATATTTTTTTTCTCTTTTGAATCTGTAATTCAGCTGTTAACCTGCTAACAGAAAGAGCAGGTTAAGCTCTGAAAGACCAATGGCAACCTGAAACAGGATGGAAGAGGCAACACTGGTGTGTTTCTGGACAGTAGCCCTGTATTTAAAAAATAAATACTATGGATGTTTTGCTACTGCAAGGACTGAATGAGTAAATCTATCAGAAAACAAAAATGAACACAAAAACAAACTACAGTTTTACTTTTTGTATTTATACCAGACATTTACTTCCTTGTCAGTTTACTAGGTGTGCTTATTGGAACCGGTGGGTGCTGCAAGCAGAATGTAAGACAACAAAGTCCTGATGTGACACAATATTAAAGGAAAGTAATCCTCCTTAGCCCTGCAAAAAAAAATCAAAGAGAATGAAAGAAAATGTTTTATTGTTAATGCATTTTTTTTTCAGTCAGTAGGTATGTTTGCTTCTCTAGACTGAAATGAATAATCATAAGGTAAGTCATATTCGCAAGCCTTTAGCCTGAAACTCACATATTTACTCACAAAATGCATGCAGAAACACATCCTTTGTTTTGTGCCCTTGGCATATGTTTCGTCCAGGAAAGTGAAACTAGGAGGGAGATACTCTAGATCTACCCAGTAGTTGGGTTGCATCCTGACAGAGGAGATAGGAAAGAAAATCTAAGTTGTAGTGAAACAGGAAATTTACTGGGACCTGTACTGATGCACATTAATTTCTCAAAGGTATCACATTTATGTAGATCAGTTAACAATTGCTGGTCACAGTACTAATTGAATACATACTATGGAATGGGAAGGTCTGTAGTCCTAATTATTATACTCTGAAACATTCTTTTTTTAATCCTGTTTCATCTCTCTCTGCAGATGGGAATTTCATAGCTGATATTTTCTTACATTAATTTTCAAATGCTACACTCTTCACCCATAAGGTAGCATTTTGAGACTGTCTCACACAACATACTTATTTCTAAATTGGAGAGACATGGATCTGACAGAAGGACCAGTTGGTGGATAAGGAATTGGCTGGGTGGTTGCACTCAGAGAGTTGCAGTGAACAGCTCAATCTCCAAGTGGAGATCGGTGACGAGTTGCGTTCTGCAGGGCTCCATATCGGGACCAGTGTTGTTTAACAACTTTGACACAGAGAGTGAGAGTGAGATTGAGTGCATCCTCAGCAAGTTTGGTGACAATACCAAGCCATGTGGTGCGGTCAACATGCTGGAGGGAAGGGATGCCATCCATAGGGATCTTGACAGGCTTGAGAGGTGGGCCTATGTGAACCTCATGAAGTTCAGCAAGGCCAAATGCAAGGTGCTGTACATGGGTCAAGGCAATCCCAAGCACAAATACAGGGTGGGCAGAGAATGGATAGAGAGCAGCCCTGAGAAGAAGGACTTGGGGGTGTTGGTTGATGAGAAGTTGAAGATGAGCCAGCAGTGTGTGCTTGCAGCCCAGAAGCATGACCAACAGGTCAAGGGAGGTGATTCTGCCCCTCTACTCTGCTCTCGTGAGATCCCACCTAGAGTAATGCATCCAGCTCAGTGCAGGAAAGGCATGCGTTTTCTGGAGAGGGTCCAGAGGAGGGCAGTAAAAATTATGAGAGGGCTGCAGCACTTCCCCTGTGAGGAGAGGCTGAGAGAGTTGGGGTTGTTCAGCCTGGAGAAATGAAGGCTTCGGGGAGACCTTATAGCAGCCTTCCAGTACTTAAAGGGGGCCTACAGGAGAGATGGGGAGGCACTCTTTATCAGGGAGTGTAGTGAGAGGACGAGGGGTAACAGTTTTAAGCTGATTTAGGTTAGATATTAGGAACAAGTTTTTTACTGTGAGGATGGTCAGACACTGGAAGAGGTTGCCCATAGAAGCTGAGGATGCCCCATCCCTGGAAGTGTTCAAGGCCCGGCTGGATGAGGCTTTGAGCAGCCTGGTCTAGTGGAAGGTGTCCCTACCGATGGCAGGGGAGTTGGAAGTAGGTGGTCTTTAACATCCTTTCCAACCCTAAGACTCTATGATTCTGTGATCTCCCAATCATCAGGCTTTATCTGATATAGTTACTTTTTTTCGTAGTATTTTTACATCTTCACCTTGTTCATACTTTGGGTATTTGTGTAGGATCCCTAATGACTCATGGAGCACAGAACAACAGTAAAATTCTTAAATTATCTTGACATACCAGAGAAAACATCTGAAAAAAAAGAATGAAATTTAATAGGGAAAAGTCCAATGAACGATAGGTAGACAGAAATAAGTGCTGTGAACTGATGAGGTATCTCCTCTCCAAGAAATGCTGAAGAGGTTTTGCTGCTTCACAGTCAGAGTATATTCCAAGAGAGACATGCTGTTGGGAAAGTGGCAAACATGTATTGCAGTATGCTGAACAGTCAGGTATTTTCAATGCTATTCAGCATTAGGAAAGGCTCAGTCAGAATAGTGTGACCAGACAGGGTAAACAGGGCATGAAAAGAGTAAGTTCTGGCTGAGATCTATAAGACGTAATGTTCACACGACAATGTTGGGTTGTGGCATACTCATAGAGTTTGGGTCTGTTTAGCAGTTAGCTCTTTTGTGTCATTTCGTTATGATATTGGCACTGTAGATACTGACAAGTTGCCATAAGTGAAACAGAGAAGGATTACTGTGGGAAAAATAGAGAAAGAAGTAACACTGGTTATGTTGGAGGTAAATAAGGATAGTTATGTCTGAGAAAAAAGTGGTGATTTATGGAGGCTTCACATATTTTAATTCCATGTAATTTATTCTGGCAGCACTCCATTTACTCCACAGTAAATTAAGTATCTCTGTAATAGAATTAATAGGTATAATGGCACTCTCTCTATATAAAGGCAGAAGTCTTCTCTAAGTTTTCTGATATGCAAAACACTGAAGGTGCAAATTGCTGTATTTTGGCAGTCAGTTATTATTCCACAGTCATTTGCACAGGTCAGAAAAGTCTGTCTAATTTAGGATAGAATTCATTGCTTTTTCTTCACATTTTCTGTGCAAAAGTACATCAGGAATCCTGCACTGTCAGCGATTTTTGGGAAAAGAACAAGAAGTCCTTTGGAGTCAGCTATGGCTCAGGGACTTTACAGCTGTATAGCAGTTGAGTACCCTAGGGTCATCACACGGTCATAGGATGGTTGAAGGGGCTTCTGGAGAACATCTAGTCCAATCCTCTGCTCAGAGCAGGTCACCTAGAGCTGGTTGTTCAGGTCTGTGTTTTGTCCAGTTTTGAATGCCTCCAAGGATAGAGACTCCATAACCTCTCTGGGCAACCATCTGCAGTGGTTCACCACTCTTGTGGTGAATAAAGTTTTTCATATTTTTAGATAGAATTTCCTGTGTTTCAGTGTGTGCCCATGGCCTCTGGTCCCATCCCTGGCCACCACTGAAAAGAGCCTGGCTCCATCTTCTTTTCACTGTCTCTTCAGATATTTATATACATTGATAAGATCAATGGTTGACAGTGGTCTGTCAACCACTCCTTCCAGTTCTATCAGCAGAATCTTAAAGGTGCATTCTGCCTCATTGTTATGAGCTGTTGTTAGACCATATTGGTCACAGTTTTGACCCCTGAGTGTGCACCACTAGTGACTGCTCTACTCCTGGACTTTGTGCCACTGATAACAACCCTTTGAGACAGTTCAGACGGCTTTCAGTTCACCTGACAACTAACTTACCTAGCCAATATCTCTTCAGTTTGTCAGTCAGGATGTTATGGGAGACAGTGTCAAAAGCCTTGCTAAAGTAGGAATGAACAGAATCCACTGCTTTCCCCTCATCCATTAAGGCAGTCAGCTCATCATGGAAGGCTAATGGACTTCTGTGTATGTCCATTTTGTTTAAATGTTCCCTAATCTGATCCTTTTCCTCTGAGGGTAAGACTTCCTTGCTCTAGGTTTTTCCGTGGGCCTCAGGACCTGGGATTGCAGAGGTCCAGTGTTACCAGTAAAGATCAAGGTGAAGATGACATTGAGTTCCTTGGCTTTTTCCATGTCCTTTGTTACTGGATCCCCCGCCCCTTTCAGCAGCATTCCCACATTTTCTCTAGGCTTTCTTTTGCTTCTGATACACCTGTAGAGACTTCCCTTGTTGTACTTTGTGACTCTCTCCAGATTCAACTCCAGGTGGGTTTTGACTCTTATATACCCATCCTTGCACTCCAAGTCTGTATTTGTCCTTGGTGACCTGACCCTGCTTCCACTTTTTATAGACTTTCTTTTTGTGCTTGAGTGTGTTCAGGTGCTCTTTGTTCATCCATGTAGGCCTCCTGCCGCCTTTACTTGATTTCCTGCACAGGGAGATCGACTATTCTTGACCATGGAGGAGGTGATCCTTCAAAATCAAGCAGATTTTCTGGACCTGTCCTTTCCCCAGAACCATCTCCCATGATGATCATCCAAGCAGATCTGTGAGCAGGCCAAAGTCTGCTCTCTCTTCCTTTCTCCCAAGTTAAGCAGTTAAGCACGGCTCTTGAGTTTAACAGAAAGTAAGTTTTAAATGGCTTTGGTATCTTTCAGGTGACATACATGGTAGCTGAGCTTCAGACATTACTATGCTACACAGATTGCAGGATGTTGAGTCTGTGTCCTATTTCTTCTTATACCACAGCCAACCACACTTTTAAATTGCAGTTATATACCTCGTGTCCATTTCTGGTTTTGAATAGTGTGTCCATACAGAAGCAACCATCTTTCCTTAGCTAGTGTGTTGCTTGCTAAACTAGTGAAACCCTTTAAGGACATATCTTCACTGCTCAAAGGAGTACAATGCAGAAGGTTCCCAATCTAGTGCCTAGTCAAGATGGCATATCTGCCCTGCACTGTATGGAGATGCCAGTCCCTGGCAGCAATATAGCTTAATATAGCATTTCTTAAATTAAATCATGCCTGCCAGTATTCTTTCTACTTGTTGGATCAGAAGACCATGTTTTCATGGCTGCAACATTTGGTAGTTTATTGTGATTGTGTGATCAAGTGCACTTGACAGGGACCTAAAAGAATTTCTGTTAAGTACATGATCCTAATCTTGGGAAAAATGCAAATAGCATGCATGATGCATGCAATGATACAGAGCTCCATTACTCAATTTCTGACTCCAACTCTACTGTGACAATATCTGGTAGAAAGATCTGACACACAATGCAGGCAAACTGGATAAAATAAAATTTATGTTTACATTTCCGTTATGAAGTTGTATTTATGTGGCATGAGATGATTGAGATTATATGAAATAGACCTATTTGCTTTTTGTCAATATGATTTTAGAGCACTGTAAAGATTTTTCTTTGTGTTGTAGATTAAATATCCGTTCCAGGACTGCAATGCCATTAATTTCTCACAAGCTGTTTAATTAAGATGCACATTAGTTTCAGAAAAAGAGTAATCACTTTTTCTTGTGTTGATACACTTGTCGTATGTAAAATCAAGATTTGAATTTTGTTCTAAAAGCATAACCTCTATATTTTGTAAGCTGTGAAGAAGACTTGGAAGTGATTAAAGTGATAAAGGATCCACACATTAGGATTTTTTTCCTTAAGAAGATCAACCTCTTTCTGTTAAAATCCTGTCCTATTTGCTCTTGCTGTCACAGAAAGTAACATGAATTTTTCTCAGCACCTTTTCCAGTAGTTAGATGACATCCATGTGTTTAATTTGACTTTTGGAATTACTGTTGGTGGTAAAAATATTGAAAGATGAAGCATCTTTGAAGTCAGAGGGGGTTGTTCAGCCTGGAGAAAAGAAGGCTCCAAGGAGACCTAATAGCAGCAGGTAACAGTTATAAACTGAAAGGGGGCAGATTTAGATCAGATATTAGGAAGAAATTTTTCACTGTGAGGGTGGTGAGACACTGGAACAGGTTGCCCAGGGAAGCTGTGGATGCCCCATCCCTGGAGGTGTTCAAGACCAGGCTGGATGAGGCTTTGAGCAACCTGGTCTAGTGGAGGGTGTCCCTGCCCATGGCAGGGGGGTTGGAACTTGATGATATTAAAGGTTCTTTTCAACCCAAACCATTCTATGATTCTATGAAAATTATAGAATTTAAATACAGTCTCCTCAGGAAAGAAGTGCTAAAAATACTAACTCATGAAGATGCAGTTAAACTCTTGAAGTGGTTCTGAGTGTTTTCCATGTGGTTGCAGGGAGTGAGGTTCGCAGAGTAGTAAAGTATTACCTGAAAAATTGCTAGCAGTTGAAAATCATGCCCAAATCATATGCTTGAGAATATTAATACTGAAGTTGGTGATATGTCAGTCTGTGAGCAACAGCTTTTATTTAAAACATTCTGTCTGAGATATTAAAATGTACTCAAAAGATTCATATGAAAATATTTTTTTTTCTGAAAACTTTAGGTTTTGAAAATTTCAAGCTCCTTTTTTTAGTCCATCTATTTTTATGAATTTATGATCCTTTTTGTGCTGAATTGCAGTACATTGCTTTTTGTATTTTGCTATTACTATTTAAGTTTTCAGCTATAGGTTTCCCTCCATTCTAGAAGGAAATATCAGTCACTAATTACAAAAGCCATTCAACCAAACATTAAGTCATAAAACCCAGTTCTTAAACTCATTTTCCTTATCTTCTTCCCATTCCTCTTGCCTACTGAATCTATCCCTTTACCTAGAGAAAAATACATTTCAATACATACTAATATTTCCTGACCATTTCCCCCAAAATGCTAATTATTATATCAAATAATAAAGTGCAGGCAAGAAAAAAGTCAAAATAAAATCAAATACCTGCAAATTATCTATCACTACAATGGACTTGTATTCAAGTGTATATGAACATTGGGAATATGTATAAAACTGTAGCGAAACGGTTGCCTGTTTATAGCTGAAATAGCTGAGGATGTAAATGGAATTATTTATGCATAAAAGTAATTATTTATGCATTTATACCTGTATTTAAATTATTTTCATATTATTTTTGGTTAATCTTATAACTGTCAAACATGCATAATGGGGACCTATGCTGGGTTCCATAAATTATTGGATTAACTGTGGTTTAAATCCATCAATTGAACAAATAGGTTAATAAAAATGCTTCCCAGGTTCACTTGGAAATATCATCTGTTTTCTACCTCCCTGACAATTCCATAAAACCCCAATGTAACTACTGATACTGTGCAGCCGTTGCACGGCTGCAAAGCTATTTTTATATCAATCTACAATAATATAGGCTAGAGTCACTGAAGTTTTTGGATGGAGTACAGCTGGACATGGTGTCACATAAGTTTATGTAAATTGTGTTCACACGTACAAGCTTTAATTGCTCTTACAGAAACCTCCATAATTCTGCTGAATATCTTACCAGATGCTATTTGTTTTGAAAAGGTTTGTCACAAAAACAAGCTGTTACAAATGGACTGAGTAGAACCAGAAAGCACGTACAAGGTCCGACACCCCTCACTGGCTGTCAAAATCCTTGGAGTAGGGGGATGTGCACAACACAGTGCTGGGGCCTGATGAAATCTCAGGCCAGTTAAAGCAGTCTGGATCCTGAGGATCTGATCTTCTCCCAGCTGTGGTCAAGCTTAGCTCCAGTCATTGGCTGGAAGCATGCTGTGGAAAAAGGCACCGTTGGAGTTAGAACAGAACACAGGTTGTAGGGGAAAATCTCCGAGTGGGAGTTAGAGCAAAGACAGAAATGGAGACTATTGTCATGTTGTAGCAGGCAGGAAAAGAGCCGATACGTTGGTTTTCACTACTGCTCAGGTGGGAGTGCAAGAGATGAAAGATACCATAAGACAAATTATCAAAAGGACAGGTGGACCAACTGTGTGGAATGGGGAAAGAAGAGGAAAGGAAATTAATTTGAAAGAGGCCTAGAAAGTCAGCCACTGTGTTGAAGACCATTGGATAGTAGCAACAATTTTAAATCAGTTTAGTTGTCTAAATATAGCATCCTTTCATGGTTTTAACTAGCTTGCTGCATGTGAAACAGGGGGTCGCATCCATATTTTTAAAACTACAGAAGACTCTGAGAGATCAAGTCAACTTGTCAACATCTGGTGGAGTTATGTGTGCATAAACTGTGTATCATTGTTTCCCAGGTAGTATCGGAGAAAAAGGAAATGCAGAAAATGCAGAGGCCATTGATCAAATTTCATGACTGAACAGACAGTGATGCCTACAAAAGTCTTACACTTTTCCTTAAATATTTGTGTGAGACAATATTTCATAATGACTATTGTGTTTCTTCCTGTACTCAGACACAGATTCCTATAAAAAGTAGGAACAAATGTCCCAGTATTTATTTAAGCATCCATTTGGTACATTAACTCCTTTATATCAGCCAGGTCAGTGAAAGCAGAATTGTGCATTACCTTGAAACATGAGGGAGATTGTTCCCTTGCTGACTTCAGTCCTGTTAATTTCTTTATCAGTTTCTGTTTTTCAGAAGTAGCCTTTTGACAGTCATCTCAGTATCTTGAGTGCCTATCTGCTTTGCTTGGAAGCATCTACTTTTGCCCTAGACTTTCATGAATCATTGAAGATGACCTTTCAATTAACTTTTAAAAACATACATTGTCAGAAGTTTTTAAGAACACAAAAACAGTTAGGGATACTGACTCTTTTTACCTAAATATAGCAAGACACATTCCATACAGTAATTTAAAAAGTGATCGGTTTATATACTCCTGGGGATTTGCAGAGATGTGTAGAATATCTTATTCTTTCTGTAACGTATATTTTTGAGTGTCTGTCTTTTCTGAGTGTTTTTTCCTAATCGTAAATTTTTTGAGTTTTATAAAAATCATCACTTTTTTTTCTTTGTATTATTTTTTACTTGTAACCTGAAAGGTACCACCATGTGAATATTGATTCTTGTAATACACTACACATGTGGTAGATGTGGGAAATGGGGGTGGTGAACACATGATGAGCAGCTGTCCCAGTGAAACTGGGGCTGACTTCTGTCTTAGCTGGGTTTTCATTTGAAGCAGTCTTTGGTGATATCAGGGAAAGGGTGATAGGAGGGAAAAGGGAAGGATTCATTCTAGAAAATGAAAAATTAATGTAATGATTTGTGACTAATTTATGTTCATTTTCCTACAGTGTCCTCTAATGTTTCTTTTATATCTGTAATACCACAGTAATGACTGTGGTGTAAGCTGCAGTATGGAATTCTCAAGTGTGTGATCTCAGAAGAGTCCACCTTCTTCCCATCTCTCTGTAAAGCAGTAAATGCCCAAGAGAATTGGGAGAGGGTACTCAGAACCAGTCTGCTTTCATTAACATTACCTTGAATGTGCCTTTATTAGTAACATAGTGCAGTCATGCATTTTAAACACTGGTTTACCATTGATCAGTATTTTTATTGTATGTTTTCAAGCAATTCTGCATATTTATACTGCACCTGTCATTCTGATATCCAAATACCAAACAATATTGACTACTGCTAGGTCAAAGTATAAGTAGCATTTTCATCTTGTCTTCTGTCATGAGGAGCAGGGAACAGTTGTGTCTGCAGTTTGCTTAGTTGCACTTTTTAAAATAGCAGCACTGCTCTTAGGGACGAAAGCTGGCTTGAGGTTGTTTAAGGATGTAGAGTTAGACCATTCTCAAATAATATTTTGTGGATAAAGATGTGATGGAGTAGGCCTTTCAGTGACCATTGAGATTTCTGGGCCCTCCCTTTACTAGTTTACTGAGAAAAGTTGCATTTTGCTGTCATATCCTCTAAAGTCTGGATCTTTTGTAGAAGCATGGCAAGTAAATCTGTTCAGTGAGAGTTCAGTGACAGCATCCCAGCAAAGGAAGAAACAGTAGGTACTGTCCGTGAGATTCATAGAAATTTTGATATAGGAATGCCTGAAAAATGAGTAACTTCCTGTTTTCTTTCAGTGAATTCCGTATTTATAAGGTAACAGCAGTGCAAAAAACACTATGCAGAGAACACCTAACTTTGTTAAAAAAAAGTCAGAGAAACTTTTAATAGTGTATATGTTAGTCATCTTTATTCTTTGTCCCAGTCAATGAAATCAGGTGATTAAAACTACAAGAAGGTGGCATACTTCTAGGTCCATACTTTTTTATTACTGTCTGATGGAAGCTACAAACTGTCATCCCAAGTATCAGGTTTTTCCGAGTTGATGGTTTTGCATTTAACTAGAGGCTTAAAACTGCATTAGCTGAGTTTCATCAAAAGAATGTTTGGACAATATTACTCCATTGTGGTTTTTATACCTCTTGAAGCAATACGGGAGATGGGTGAAACTTGTCCTTGTGTATTGTTTTCCCCCTTGCAGCTTGGCAAAGCTTGTTTTCTTTTTTTTTTTTCTCTCAGTGCTATACACCCTTCTGAGTCAATACAGAAACTCTTCATTGTCTTATGGGTTCATGGGTTACAATTTTTTTGGTGGTATAGTATATGATAGCATGATAATATGAAACAAAGTGGATCTTGTATGGTGCGTACACTTAAAGTTTAATTTACATGTGAATATCTCCACAGACTTAAGTGGGAAAATGCCTCTAATCCACATGCTACGCTGAATCATGACACTCTCAGGACCGTTTCTAAAATTGCTGTCGATTAACTGCAACTGTGGTTTACCTCTGAGCTGAAGGGCACTGTCCGTATGCAATATACAATTTTTAATGAAATTAATATGTTTAATGTAAACCCATAGTTACTGTATCATGAGATTTGTCAGAATGTTATGTATTTCATAAAATAGTATTTGAGACCTGCCTGTGATGCAATTGAATGTGATTTCCTACTAACATCTGCATTGATATGTTTCGTAGTAAAACTCTGTTCCCACACATTCATTAATAATGAACATACATATCTGTATGGAAATATAATTTTAATGGTACATATTTCAGGAAGAGTTAAAAATAATTGTATAGACACTTAGAATGAGGTTGTAGGGTTTAATTTGAAAGGAATGTGTGGGAAAAAGTTCATCATGGTCAGTTGGGCTAAGTTGTAACTAATACACGGAGAAAGGATATACTGTTTGGTAGGACCCTCCTGCAGACTGGAGGCTGATTAAATGTTACTGTCTTCTGAGTCAGCTGAAGCAAACTCGTTGACTGTTGACTAGAGACCTGGTTCAGCTGAGTAAAAAATACAGGTACTGCATACCAGTTGGGATGCCAAGGGTATCTGAAATATTGCACAGAGCTGGCAGGTACAGAATCATACATATATTGGTTGGAAAGGACATCTGGCCATTGCCTAAGGCAAGTCCTCTGCTCTTGGTGACACAAACCTATGAGAGATCCAGGCCTTTTTGGACTGGTAGCTGGAGGCCACACATGATGCCATCAAATGTCACTAGATGTCTCTATTTAGCCTTCTGAATCGAACCCCAGATTTTCATTTACTGTAGTGGGAGTGTAGATATCTACCTCCTGGGCAGTCAGGACCGCTTGTGGGTTTGCAGTCTGGAACTGCCCTTCCCCACTGTTTGAAGTTGTCAGTGTTGTAAGCGGACAAGGGAATTAGGATAGTAAACAAGCTACAGCTGCAGTAGGAGAATTGGAAAAACAAAGACTCTAAGTGAATTTTGATAAATCTTAATATGCCTTGTGTAAAGAACAATGTTCTAAGCAAAAGGATTTCATGGGCACATAAAAAGATAAATTGATGACAAGGTGTAGTTCTGCAGTAGCAGAACACTAATCAAGGTAACCTACTGATCTTTACTATTTTCTATTATATTGCTTTTTTATTTTTCTTTTCAGTTATCCATAATTTCTCTTAGAATAAAATATATTGTTTGAATGTTAAGTGATACCTGTGTTCATGTCTTCAAAGCCCCTTGCAAAATAAACGTACTAAATAATTTTTGCCTCAAAGGCTGTCAAATTAAAAAACACATTAAAAAAACTAATTGGACAAAGAAAAGTGTTGGAGATGTACTGGTATTATTACTTTAGATATTTCCCAGTTCAGATTCTGTTATACTGGAGATCTCTGTGAAAATTGCTTTGTAGATAGGTTATTTACCTTTCTGGTTTTCAAGTACCAGTCAGTTTTATGCTAACATTTTTAGAATGTCTTCCCTGAGCGTATTAGCATCTGGAATAATTCTCCTACTTTTTCAGCTGTCCATCCCAAAATGTTTTTTTTGTTGATTATTTATTTCCTCAGAAAAACACTCAAGAATTACAGTGTTTTGTGCTTGTGAAAAACTTAATTAGATGCTACTTGATAGTTTCCAACAGTTCCGTAGTGGTGATGTAGTTGGTGTATTTACATTAGTAGCACAGCAGAAAATGTAACACTTTTGACTTCTTACTGAAACAACAGCTAGGAGAAATTAGAAAATTTTATAACATTTGCCAAATTTTTAAATATATAGCAGACAGAATATTTTCACTGCTTAGAATGTTGTGCACACTAAAATTGATCAGGACCCAAGGTATAATTAGACAAATTCTAGATGATAAATCTTTTGAGTTATAATAAATATATAGAAGCAGCTTTAGGCTCGTAGGTCTGCTGTGCTGAAAGCAGATAGAAATGTTAGGGGAAAACTGATCATATATGTGCTCCCTGTTCTTATTCTTCCCTAGTCATCTGTTTAAGGCCACTGTTGGACACAGAATACTGGGTTATGCCTTTAAGCAAATGGCTGTTCTTACACTCTTACATTATTTTAGGAAACAATTTTTTTAAAAATAAGTTTTCCATTTTTCTTACATATTTGGTATTTCTTGGTCGTCTTAGCACTGGTTCACAAAAGTTTTATATTTGTTTCTGAGATTCTGAGAATAGAAGCTCTGTGTGTCCTGTGCTTTACCTTTTGAACTCTGCAAGGTTATTTTTATTGGTGAAAATAGTTATTTAATACAGTGCAATTGAAATCAGGAGGTAGGATGCAGAATTCCAATTAATTTCATTTTGTCACTTTAAAACCACATTCTGCTTATGAAAATAGAGACTTCAGTAAAGGAGTTAATGAACCCTTTGACAGAAAAGAAGTTAGGACTGAAAATAAATATTCAAAAGACAATTTCAAAATTAAATATAAACAAAAATGCACAAAATGAGTAGCAGAAGAAAGTTGAGTTTTCATTTGCTTACACTCACAATCAGGAACTGGTTTTCAGCAACTTTTGATACCTTCAGCTCTAGGTAAAGTCAGTGAGTGTCTTATAATTGCACTGCAGTACTGCAAACTGGACCTCGAAGTCTGGTGGTAAGGTTCTTAAAATATGAGCTTTATCCATGAGCAGATAATTTTAAAGTGAACTAGAGTTAAACCTCTAAGGGGATTTGAAGTCAGATGAATGCACAGCAGGGAGAAAATGGCAGTGACAAATAAGAATCTGAAATAACTAATAAAATAAGAGCTAGGGATTTTAAAAGAAAGGGAGGAAAAGGAAAGTCACAAAGGTGACTAAGAAACCGCTGCATGTCATGCTGTGAAACAGGGATGAGCTGAAACTTCTAAGAGGTAAACATATGAGACAGGAGAGTAACACTGAAATATAGAGGAGAAAAGGTAATCTATTAAACAGATCAAATATTAAATAACTTATGAGTGGCATACTTCTTGCTATTTGGAAAAAATGCTTCTCTACATTCACTAGTAAACAAATATGCCTGTTCGCTCAAATATGTCCCTCCTCTGGCCTTACTCGTATCCCTAAGCATATGCAGACATCTCAGCCTTGCTAATTCTGCTGAAAACATTTTTCACTGTTCAAGCAAGGTTGTCATTTCTATCCCTTTGACAGCTGGCCCTCTGCTGATATATTGAGATAACCTGTCATTTGAATGACAGCTGGCAGTAAGAGGACTTCTGGTGATGGAGTTGATTACTAAGCGTCATTGACAGAAATAAGTGGTTTTGCTCCGTCTTTCTCCAGCCTCCCTTCCGGGCAGGAGAACAAAGATAAGTATTCATTGACAGAGTTTGAGTTTAATGAGAATACTCAGTCATGTGGATTTTTTTTTAGTAGGATGATTTTTGGGCACAAACTCTAAATGCTTTAGAGGAAATTTCCTTCTCGGATGCTGTTTTCATGCTATTATAATATATCTATACACTGTATTATGTGCTAGCATAATATAGTCAAGGTTATCTCTCCTTTTTCAATATGTTACTTAGATTTTTTTCCCTGTCTCTGAGACACAGAAACAAAGCCTGAATTGATATTTTTCCATGCTTTCAGACAAAAATGAATGTTTAATTATACAACCTAAAATACAGGGTATATATATACAGGGCCTTTCAAGGTGTGAAGTGACAGTGGAAGATAAAAGGAAATGATCCACTCTTTGCCACTGAAAGATACTCCCAAAAACATGCGAGCAGAGAGCTTATAAGGAAGGATATGTCTGCAGTTATCAGTGGAGCTTTAGAAATGTTAGACACGCTGTTTTCAATGACTTCAGCAGCTGATCTTGGATATGTAAATCCACAGATACACAGATACTTAAAATAATTTTAAACTCAGCAAATCTATGTGTTTCTTTAGTTAAATATCATACTGGTAACCATTAAATAATAATAAAAAAATAATATTAGTGCATAACTTTGAGGATTTTCTTCTTCTAAAGCAATGGCTGATACCATTCTTTTAAAAAGCATTTATCTTTCTCTTGTGTTCTTCTTTTTCTTCAAAAACATAGTTCATCCTTTATGTTAACAATACTTGATTTTCCTAAAAAACATTTCTAAAACTAAAGTATTCAAACAAATTATTTGAAATAAGGCAGTCAGGAGATAGCCCTATGCCCCTTAAATCAGGATGGTTTGCAGAGGGTGTCAGGCTGTGCCAAGGAGCATGCTGCAGCACAGAGGATAAACAGTTCTTGATAAAGCTTAACTCCAAAGCAGTCTTTGTGACATCGTATAAACTGAAGTGTAATGTAGTCTGTGACTGTGTTCTTGTAGGCTGTTTTTTACACCATGTGCTTGTGATGACTGAAATTTTCTTAGATATTTTTAAAAATTAAATTAAAAAGTTTGGACACATTTAATGAGCACCTAATGTTTTAGGATCTTGGATGCCATTCTAGGTATTCAATACAATGTAATCATAAAAACAGCAGAAAAAGAGATGTCATTTGGTTACAATGCTCCTGCTAAGGGCACTTTCCATGATTGAGAGGACATCAGCGGGTTCAGTAACAAAAACTAAACCCAAAGTACCCAAAGTGCTCTCAGAATGAACAGGCTGACTTAGAAAACCAATGTTATTTCTTACAGTCTCTTTTATATACAGTTATTTCAGATGCTTGATGACTGGAAGGAGTGCCTATTTGACGTTGCCGGTGTGCCTTTAAAAGGGACATTTGAAACCAGGACCAATTTTTAACTGACTGGTGTCAATCGCAGAACTAAATATGAACAAAAGGTATCATCTCAACACTAATGCACTTATATTTATATGTTGCATAAATAGTATCCCTAGTGTAAAAGATTTTAATAAAGAAGAATTCTGTTACATTGTAAGAGAGACAGAAGGCAAAATTTGTTGTTGTTTTGTGTAATTCATTATTGTGCAAAAAATTAATACTATAAATGGCAAAATAAATTTGCTGTGTAAAAATATTTGCATGTTAATAAATGATGTTAAAAAGTTATGAATTAAAAATATGATTGACTAATAACTGTGGAAGGAACTATAATCCAGAAGAATGGTTATTGGGTTATGTCAGAAGAGCCCTAGTCTTAATCTTGATATATCATTAATTCATCATACAGCCTTTTTCAAGTCATTTTGGCTTCCTCTGATTTCCTAAATAAGGATAATAACATTTACCTGTTTGCCTCATGGGGGTATAATGAGTATCAGTTAAATCATGCTTGTAAAGTATTCAGATAAGATATCATTGCTGTTTTAATTATCATCAGTATAATCAGAACTGGGTGGCCAAAATTTTACAGAACATTGTCAACTGATATAAGAAAAGATGGGATAAAATCGGTCACGAGATCCTTAACTTCATAACCTTGTCAGACTTTGCAAGCAGACTCAGGATAATGTGTGATATTTCTTATCTGGACATAGCAAGCTGAATAAAGAACAGATTGTGAGCCTAATACATACCACAGTGGCCCCAGGGCAGAGCAAATCTTTATGGTCAGTTTATGAATGCCTGAAAGGTGTAACCAGGAATAAGATAATACAAACTGGCAACCTTAACTGTATTGTAATTTCCCGGTTTAAAACTTTTCTTGCTTAAATGAATCAGTTCATCAATGGTAGCACAGAATTAACTATATTTCTAAACTCTCAGAACATTAATCACTTTTGAAGTTAACAGTGAAGGAACTTTTAATGCATTTATTCTAATAGTTCATTTCAATAAGTACTTATATTGAATGAACAATGGAACTGTATTGTTTCCAAACACCCTGAGGGAGTATTAGAATCTAGACTTGTGGTCCAACTTTAAATTAAACAAGCTTGTGCACACACATAGATACTTCAGCAAATAACCTGAATGGATTTGCCTTTAAGATTCTCAAAGAAATAACTCGCCATAAGAAAATAATTGTTTGTAAGAGAATTTAATGATCAATGACATGTAGTTCAAAGTAATATATTTATCTTGCTTAGCAGATTGTTCCAGCGGGAAAAGCAATCAGTGTTTAAAATATCCAGAGCTTCTCTCCTTATCAGTCATGAATTTGACTGAAAAACGAAAAGCTGTTCTACTAGGCAGACATATCTTTTGTCTCTGTCAATATTCTATTAATTGTCTTTACTTATTTATTGCAGTGTGGTGTTTTGTAAAGAAGCCATCATCTGACAGAATATAAAATGACACTAAGCTTCCTGAAGTTAGTATTAAGTTCCTGGAGTAAATATTGGAAAAAAAACCCACATTAGTAAATTACATTGGCCTGTAATCTTTCCTGGTGAAAGAGGAGGCTATGGGCAAGGCTCTTGATGCCTAGCTGGGGAATGCATGCACATAGGAACTGGAAAAATGTTCGAAATGTCTCTCTATCCTTCAATATATTCTCACATTGGCCACATTGTGGAGCTACAAGTAAATGAGTCAGAAACTTTGAAACACCCTGCCAGGTTCACCAAAACTGCAGTATCTAAGGCAAAGCATTAGATAATATATATTCTATGCAGATGTATTTTAATTTTATTATGAAAAAACCTTTTTTTAAAAAAAATCATACGATAATATAAACGCCTTCTACTGTTTATTTCAGACTGAGATTAAATATTCTCTGGAAAAATAAGATGCACCTCAACTTTCCTCCTGACTCGTGCAGCTGTAGTTTGAGAATAAGACATGTTACCATAAGCAAGCAGTGTTACAGTACCAGAAGAAATCTTCCTTTCTATCATCAGTTTATGCCCAGAGAAAGAGAATTAACAATCGCTGCTTTAATTTCTATAGTAATAGTTACTGAAATTGCAGTTACTGTTCTTACTCAGATATTTGGTCATATTTTTAGAGAGGAATTAGAAAATTTTCCTAGGTAATGCCTTAGGTGATTTTCCAGAATTGTTTGCTTTTTCTTGTTATCTTAACTGTATTTTAATATATGTGCATTACTGATTTTGAGGTCTTTAAACATCTGCTTTGGCTTTCAGTAAAAACCACTTCAACCTAAGGGGCCCTGGCTCAGCAGCCAGATTGTTGGCTGAAGTGGTAGCAGCTTGGAGAAACGCAGGTCTTTTAAAGAATGCCAGGTGTTTGTTTTTAGAAGGTTCTGGGTTGTGATCTGGGGGTGAAAAAACAATTTTGACTTATCAGACAGGTTTTCTGAAGTATTTGTCGTGAAAAGTCATTTCTCCCCAGGCTTACCACTTCAAAACAAGCAAGTTCCCTAAGCAAGCCCAGCTTGGCTTGAAGTGGATGATTTTGTAAAGATCCCAAAGCATACAGGTTATATATTTTCTGTCAAAATAAATAACTAGGCTTTTTTTTTCCACTCTCTGATAGGGCATAGCAGCTTTTCTTTTTTTTTTTTTTTTTTTTTTTTTCCCTTCCTTCTTTCGAGAGTCAGAAATGAGCAAAGTGGTTAAAGTTTGTGAAAACAAAGGGGGGAGCTCTTGCTGCACTGGCTGTGGCACAGAGGCAGCTGTAGTAAAGCTTGTGCTGCTTATTTAAGCCATGTAGCAGAAAGGGAGATTTAGGAAGGCTTTTGTAGAGATCTCTCTGGCCACTTCTCATCTAACCCTTGCCTTGCCCATGCGACTATTGATGAAGTTAGTAAAAGATTCATGCTTGAAACAACACTTTGGACCAGAGTGAGGGGTGCCATGCAGAACTGAGTTTTCCCTCTCTGTTGAATTCCTTCCTGAATATGGCTACTTTGTGAGCACTGCATAAAACATACATACGTATATAGAACTGAAAGTATTGGTTTTGATATTGTTTGTGATTTGCCATTTCCTTTTCAAAATGATACACAATATTAGCATCATAAAGCTTGAGTCATGTTGGTTTGTGTATAGCTTTTTCTGTATAAAATAGAGGATATACAATACAAGCCCCGTGTCTTAAGCATATTCAAGCCTGGGTCTTTAGGTTAATAAACTAAAATTTTAAAAATTAACATGATTTTAAAATCATAATGACAAATCAATCCACAGTTACATGGAAATTCCTATAATTTTAGTGTAATGCTTCTGAACAGTACATGGGGAATTTTAAATATACAGCACAGTACATATAGAAGCATTGCATCTAATTCCTTTTGTGTCTGCAATCTAAAAATATAGCTCCCTTTTTAAAGACCAGACTGTGCAACAGCTAAATATTTGCAGTTTGGGAGGTATTTACACTGCAGGACATAGAATGCCATCCATGTTTATATGTTTACTCTTCAGTCCTGGCAGGCTTTTAAATGTTTAATGTGAGAGGTATTTCTTCTGCCCTTAGGAGAAAAAAAAAAAAATCACTTTCCCTCCTATGCCAGTTCCTTTAATAGCAACAACCTCCTGAGCATTAGGAAGGTCTTTTTATCTTAAAATACATATATACTATTTGTAAACTTGACTTTTAGTTATCTACAGAAAAAAAAAAAGGCTTTTTTTTGTGTGTGTGTTGTTTTCCTTTTTACTTGGATGCTTCTGTTATAATTCCACTGACAACCCTGTCACTTTCTGCAGCTCCAAGAAGAGCCTTGTACCTTTGAAATTTTCATTACCTTTTGTCTGGCTGCCAAGATTTCTGCCACTTTAGTCTGGTGATGCAACAGCAGTATCTTGTAGTGCCAGCCCAGAGACCCCAGATCAGAGACAGAGGAGCTCTAGAACAGAGCAAAGGTATCAGTGTTCTTCATTTTGAAGTATATTTTCACTGGCTGATTGGTTGCAGGGGCTAGTGGCAGAGCAGGGACTCACAGCTTGCTGCTGGCATAGAGTTAGCCACCAAAACCCCCCCCCCCAACCTCTCAAAGTCCACTGGATTTAACAGTGACTGAAACCATTTGTATTCTGCCAGAGGTGAAAGGAAGGAAAAACTGGAAGGCGTGATGCCTGATAATGGGGATTGACACAGTATGTAGCATTGAACGAGGTATATATTTAACTACCTTCTTGGAATGGATGAATGAAAAGCACCGATGGTGCTGCTGAGAACTATAGCTGTATTACATTCAAGGATATGACTGCTGTTCACTGTCCAGTATATATGTTTGTATATATGCTGAACTGATTTAAAACTAGGTAGTGTGGTGTCCAGGGGATGTTGGAGTTACAGGGGAACCTGGATGAATAGTCACACTCCTGACTGCAAAAAACTACTACAACTGTGTTCCTGTCAGGATTTCAGTCACCTGCGTCTATATGAGCTATAGACCTATCTGTGATCATATTAAGTGGTAGCATTAGATTAGATAGTTATTTACTAAAAAGCATCAGATGCAGATTGCCCTCCGCATAATGCCATTAAACACGAGTTACCTGAGAGTGCTTTGTCATTCAGAGAAAATACAGACAGTGTTCAGAACAGGGCTATGTCGCTGCTTAAAAAGGAGAGCACAAGACTTAGCTGAGGAAATGATGTGTGCAGTCATAGTGCTTTCATCTGTACCTTATAAGGAGTATTGGTATTGATAATAATTACCTTGCATATGGCATATACAGTGCAAACTTGGAGAAATTACTCTTATTAAGGACACTATCAGTAAGTTCATTTTTGTTTTTCTGTATTTTAAAAAACTTTTTGTTTCTTAGTTTTAGAAGATCCTTTCCAAAGATTTCCAGTCCAAGATCTATGTATATCCTTTTTCAAAACACAAGAAAAAGAAGGTACAAACCAAACTTGATCAAGCCAGCAGCTTTTTGCTTTTCTTCCAGACAGATGGTACTCACTAGCAGTGAATTGACTTTAAAAATTTCCCACTGCATCCCTTATTTTTCTCCAATAGAAATTCCACCCTAGTGCTTGCTTGAGAGGATGGTCTGTGCGGCATTTTCAAAAGGTTATGGGGTGTGTTAGATCCAGAAATAAAGGGATCATTTCAAAGGGAAGGGGATCACATGTATGAAAGTGCCTTGGCAGCCACCTCTTTTATGTATACAGGGAATCTTTTACCCCCATTGCTTATCATAGCAATGAGTTAGCATACTGGCTCTTTAAAGTTATGCTAATATTTCCTCAGAGTATTTTAGGCACTCCCACTAACACTGACATATTTCAGAGGTAATATTCCTCTGAATGATTTTAAATGACTTTCAACACTGATATTTACATATTTTTTACAAATTTTATTCAATCTATATGACATTCTTCAAGACCTTGTTAAATCATATTTGTTAAAGACTGGAAAATAGCTCATACAAAAGCTATACTTACATCAGTAATCTCTTCAAGAATTTAAAATATATTTGAATGTTTACAGTAAAATGATCCTATATAATAATATGGCTGTGAGAAGTCCAACTGTAGAAATATCTGTCTTCTATTCAAATGTATAAATATTTTGATTTGGAGTATGAGAATGCTGGTTATGATCAGTTTGTAGCAATCATATGAATCTATGGGTTTTTAGAGATTTGAAATTCTGAAATTATTGTAGACTTTTTCAATGAATCATGTAATTTTTTTAGTATCATATGTTTTTCTTTCCTCTGTTGTTTTGCTAAATCTTGTTTGTTTCATTAATAAATTAAATGTCAAACAAATCACAATGGAATATTTTCTAGGTGACCTTTCATAGTTTACTGACTGAGGAATTTTCTGCCTAAAAAAAGACGATTCTCATAATGTGATTTAAAACATTGAATTTAAACACTACATAGCAATTTTAATCATTTGAATTTCAGAAGACACATGTTCCTCTCTTTTTTTTTTTTTTTTTTTTGATCACAGGGACAGTTTGACAAATAGTTTGCTGTCTGAGTCTGCCCAGTGCAGTAACTTCAACCTTCACTTTATCGTTGTGCAGGTCACAAGATCATGTTGTACTTTTGACTCTAACCAAAGGCTAACTCCTTTTAAAGTTCAGTCCAAGTTTCTTGGATTCTTTAGATTTTTCAAAGACTTAATTGTGTAAATGGGCACATCAGCGCTCTGTTCTCAGTCTTGCTCCTTACCAGATTTTGTCTGAATTGTCCAACTACATAATCATTTTTTGTATATTTTTTAATTCACTGGATAGCCAGTGCATTTTGGGGGCAGTTTTTCTTTTCTTTTCTGAATGCACAGTTAGTGCAGTCACTTCACATTTGTGCTACAGTAATTTTTCATACATGCAGACATCAGGTGATTGTCTCTCTCAGTAAATAAATCCCAGTCGCTTTAAATCATATGAGCTGTAGCTCTCACAGCTATGTTTACATCTTCTTTCACAATATAATATGAAAAATAAAGGAAGAAGATTATATATACTAGTACCCTTTTCTTTTATAATATATACTGAAATTCTATACATATATCTACTCAAAAAGCTTCACCAATACCTATCCAAACTGGGAAAATCCAGATGTTTTCTTCTTTGTTCTGTCATAGGAAACAAAACAGCCTGTTTCATAGCTCATTCATTTAGCAATTAGAAAAGAAAGATGTCTTAAGAAAACACACACTTCTTCATAATAGTATGATATAAAGAAATGGGATTAATTGGTCAATAGCTACCTGAATATTAATATATTATAT
>NW_010099239.1:1399-2993 GCF_000699245.1 Pterocles gutturalis | reverse complement strand
GAGCAATGGGAGAGCGGGGCGGTGACTGTCAGCAGCACGGCTTTGTAGCATTTTGTTGCTGTGAGCTTGCAAACCACCTTCCCCCAGGGTCTGCTCCCCGGCCTTAGGGGTTGAAATTGCTAGCAACAGGTTTCTTTATTTTTCTTCTTTTTTTGTCCTATTTTTTTGCTGGGGCAGCAGTGGCAGCAAACAATTACCTTGGATCCTGGTGTGAGGAAGAGATTCCCCGTCGGCCTCACCTGTCCCTGCTGCAAAACCCCCCGGTCGGTGCTGCAGCTCTGACCTGGCAGCTCCCCTCCCTGCTCCCTTCTCCTGCCCTCGCACCGCTGTAGGAATCGCCCCGAGCACTGGGGTCCAGCACCGGCTACGGGCCCCCGGTTCCTGCTCGTGGGTGAGATGAGGAGCTGGGGCTCTGGTCCAAAGCTGCAAAGCTAAATGATGCTGTTCTTGATCTGGATAATGTCACCAATCTGCATGAGCTGGAAATGATAATTATGTTTCAGTGGGAAGATGGATGCTTCCCAATGACATTTAAATCCGTGATTATTGCGCTGGTTTGGTCGGGGAGCGGTGGGTATTGATGCCAGCTCTGCCCCTTGGTCACAGATTGCTGCCTTTGGGCAGGTCTCCAGCTGAACAAGGAGAAACCAAGCCATGTGCTAAATGGATCAGGAAATCGATGGAGTCCTGTTCGGGGGCTCCCGTCTCCGATGGGTTATGCAGAGGAAGGACAGTGTTTCCCAAAATCCTGCTTTGTGCATGAGCAGAGACGCGAGGTGTGCGCAGGGTTGGGGTCAGGGTGATGCTGGGGGGTGATGCCCACCGGGCCGGGGGCTGGGGGCTCAGGCTGCTCCGTCTCGCAGCCACAGCTGGCTGGGCTGTTGGACCTCGGAGAAGAAAAGAGGCATTAGGGGTGTTCTAGCTGTCAGCACCGGGAAAGGCAGTTTGGCAGTTTCCCAAACGCTGTTTCCTGGGGAAGCCGGGCACCGACACCCAGCTCTGAATTCTCCGGTAGGCTGTATACATCCTTTCTGTTAGGGAAGAGATGTTTATTAACATGAGTAGCCAATGTTCACCTGAATAGTGTTAAAAAAGAACAAATAGTCATCTTTGATTGAATGAAAGTACAAAGACTGTGACGACTACAGACTGGAATAACAGCGAACGTTTTTCTGAGCAGTGGGAGCAGTATTGTCTGAACGTTTGGTTTAGACACGAGGAGCATCTTGTTTTGTTTTGTTCCGTGCCGTGTGATTTCCAGGGCTGCGTGGCAGCGTGTCCCGTGGCGGTGTCCCGCAGGGTGCTGGCGTGCCTCCCGCAGCCCCGCTCGCTCGCTGCACGCTGGGACTACACCGAAACCCGTAATGCTGCATTTCTTTGTGACTGCCAGGATTTTGCCTGTAAGATTTGGAAAAGGATCGGTGTGAGCTGCCTGCCCCCAGGATCTGTGTGTTTTGCTTTCTGCACACACTCCTCTGCCATTCCCTTCTCGCGGTTCCTGCCCCTCTCGCCGCAGTGCCAGCAGCGGTTGTGCTGGGAGGGGACGGAGGGAGCAGACCCGGTATAACCAGGCTGCTGACAAACCCACCGGGGG
>NW_010099239.1:0-1347 GCF_000699245.1 Pterocles gutturalis | reverse complement strand
AGTTGGTTTGCCGAGGGGCTGCAGGGGAATGCCACGGAGCAGGCGCGGAGCCTCGGGGAGGTGATGGCGGTGGTGATGGTCATGGCGATGGGAGGAACAGCAGAATCTGAAGTCCTCATTCTGGTTTTTTTCCTGTCTGTCCTCAGGCAAAATTTCTGTGGACCTCATTAGGATTTTCTCTTAAGGGAGAAAGAGCCCAGTGGGATCTGCTCGGGGTTTGGCCGTGGGTTGGTGGGTGGATGGAGCAGCAGGTTACAAGCCTGGGAATTAGTGAGAGTTTCTGAAGAGATGGTCTCTTGCTTGGGCTAAACACCTTACAGAATGCCGTCCGTGGGTGCGGGCAGGGGGTTCAGAGCTGTCGGTAACCCCGGGCTGCTCTCTGTTCTCTTGCAGGGGAGCCCTCCCGCTGGTCCTCGTCCCACTGCGACTGCTGCTGCAAGAACGGCAAAGGCGACAAGGAGGGAGAGAGCGGCACGTCGTGCAACGAGCTGTCGACGTCGAGCTGCGACAGCCAGTCGGAGGCCAGCTCCCCCCAGGAGACCGTCATCTGCGGCCCCGTCACCCGCCAGCCCAACATTCAGACTCTGGACCGGCCGGCCAAGAAGGGGCCGGTGCAGCTGCTGCAGCAATCCGAGATCCGCAGGAAGAGTGACCTGCTCCGGACTCTCACCTCCGGCTCCCGGGAGTCCAACTCCAGCAAGAAAAAAGCAGTGAAGGAGAAGCTCTCCATTGAGGAGGAGCTAGAAAAATGTATCCAGGATTTCCTTAAAATCAAAATCCCAGACAGGTTTCCAGAAAGGAAGCATCCCTGGCAATCCGAACTGCTGCGGAAATACCACCTATAGGCTCAGGGTGGGGAAAGCACACAACCTGACTACCGTTAGAGCAAGATTCTAAGTGATATGAAAATAATTCCCAATAATAATTATCTGTTAGGTCACAAAAAAAAAAAAAATCCATCTCTATAGTACTGCCTAATTTTCCTATTTCACCTTAACATTTATAGTCATAGGGTAACAATATTTTTCCAGTCGTGGAAGCACAATGACAAACGCTTTTATTTGTAAACTCTGAGTCTTACACAAGCTGAATACCTTAAGGGCACAACCATACCGACAGCCGGAGGTGCTCCCGTGCGGCCGTGGCCGCGAGCAGGCGGTGGCGGGGTGTCTGTGGCTGCATGCCTTCTGCCTTCTCCTTGTCGTGCGTTTGTTTGGGGGGATGTACACAGCTCCAAGACACAAGCTATGCCGTGACACTTTACCTTAAGCATGTGTACATATATATGTGCATATATATATGTGTGTATATATATCTCTGTGTATATATATATGTATATATATATAT
>NW_010099238.1:0-3907 GCF_000699245.1 Pterocles gutturalis | reverse complement strand
TAAGTTAACTTTAACCCACGACACACACAAACAAGGAATTGCCTACAGGACAGCATGGTGGGGACAGCTGTCATACCTCCTCTGGGAAATCAGCAGTGGAAGTGCCTGTAGACCAGTGCACACAGTGTGGGGAACAAGCAGGAGGAGTTAGAGGTCTGTGTGCAGTTACAGGGCTATGACTTCGTTGGGATCTCAGGGACATGGTGGTATTGGTCACACAACTGGAGTGCTGCAATGGATAGATAGAGGCTCTTTGGGAAGGATACAGGCCAGGGTGGCAACAGGGAGGAGCTGCCCTTCATATGTGAGAGCAGTGGGAATGCGTGAGCTCCACATTGGGATGGATGAGGAGCCAGCTGAGAGCCTGTGGGTCAGGACTAGTGGGCAGACCAACATGGTTGATGCTGTAGTAGGTGTCTGCTATAGCGCACCTTATCAGGAAAAAGAAGTACATGGGACCTTCTTCAGACAAATAGAAAAAGCCTCACGTTCACAGGCCCTGGTCCTCATGGGGGACTTTGACCACCCTGATAACTCCTGGAAGAGCCACACAACAGAGCACAAACAGTTCAGGAGATTTCTGGATTATTATTTCACAGATGATAGTATTTTTGCCAGTTTCCTCATGCCATCAAAATTTAAGGACTATTTCTTTCAGCATACACCCCTGAAATGAAACATTGACATTAAGTTGATTCAGAGTTTGTAGGATTTACCAGTTCCTGAAAAGGCTTTGGGACTTGACTCTCCTTTTGAGTGCACTTAGCATACAAAAGTGCAGTCTGCGGGATTTTAAAGGAGAGAGGGGACAAATGGCAGAAAGCTCTGCATTAACATTATCCAGTCATATACTGTGGCTATAACTACGGAGCTGTTCACACCCAGCTTCGATCAGAGCAGCACACACAACAAAAGAAAGGGGCACACTAACAGTGCAGCACTCAGAGATGAGTCTTTAAAATGAAATGTGTCATTTGCTCTCCTAAGATGCTGTGCAGCTCATCTGATCTTAGCCTGCACACAAAAACCATCAACACCAGGCAAGTACTGCCCAGCATCCTCCAGCCTTCCCTCCACCTGCTCTTTGGTTAGCCCACCTTTTGGAACCTCAAAGCAAAATTTCTCCCATTTCCTTTCTTTCCTTGGGCTTACACTGGACTTTAGTCTAAATGAGACTTGTAGCAGGTTCATCAAATACCAACTCAGTGCAAGTTGCTCCTTGGCATTCACACTTACTCCAGAAGGTGTTTATCCCACCACTAAATTAATCTTCAGTGTAATGTGAATTGCCTGAAGTGCAAGAATTAAACATATACACAATGAAATGAAACAAACACAGCTTTGGTTTTCTTCTACAGGTTGAACAGCTATAATGGGATATGTGGGATCATGTTGTCCCATTATTTTAAGCCATCCTTTATAAAGGCCAAACTTCAGGCATTTATAACCCACAGTTGGGGTTCTTGTCCTGAGTAAAGTGGGACACATCACTTCTCACTTCCTCCTACTTCCAATAAAAGCACTTTATTTTCTATCTTGAACCTTTTTGTTTCATCTAGCCTTCATCTAGGCCAGTTCCATTATAATGTATTTCCTCACACAACATTGGTTCTACTGTGCTGAACATTTGACATACCTTACACAGCCTGTGAGCTATTTTTAAGTTCACGCAGGTTTGAGCTACATTAATAATGGCTTATCCCTTTACCTTCAAGTATGTGTGCTCAGGAAAGCATACTGTGTTGCTATTTTAATATGGAGGTCTTGCCCTTGTCTGAGTGAGTGACGCATGAACAGAGCACTTAGGTTGCCAGTACTATATACTATTACTGATTCTGAAACATATTTTGCATGCAGTTTATTCCGTTCATTCAATGTTAACTGTGTACATATAAACACTGAAAGAACAGGAAAGCCAGTATGTGTCTGAGCATACCGTTATAGTGTGCGTATGTGTAACAGTTCACTTGAATACACATACAGTGAGAGTAAAGAATCACATTATTCCTTGCGTAGCAGTGTAGGTTATGTCTCTGTGTATATCCACACACACACATATATATATGTACATAAATTGAATTTTGCAGGAAAAAGCATGTATTCATGAGGAAAAAAATATAAGCATCATAGTGTAATGATTAAGTTAGAATTATTGTGTGTCTGGATTCAGGTCTTTCTGTTGGGCCACACCTTGAATCCTGTGTTCAGTTTTGGGCCCCTCACCACAAGAAGGACATTGAGGTGCTGGAGCAGGTCCAGAGAAGGGCAATGAAGCTGGTGAAGGGTGTGGAGCACAGCTCTTACAAGGAGCAGCTGAGGGAGCTGGGGTTGTTTAGTCTAGAGAAGAGGAGGCTGAGAGGAGACCTTATCACTCTCTACAACTACCTGAAAGGAGGTTGTGGTGAGGTGGGTGCTGGCCTCTTCTCTATAGTAACAAGTAATAGGACAAGAGGAAACGGCCTCAAGTTGTGCCAGGGGAGGTTTAGGCTGGATATTAGAAAAAATTTCTTCACTGAAAGAGTGATCAGGCATTGGAACAGGCTACCCAGGGAAGTGGTGGAATCACCATCCCTGGAGGTGTTCAAGAAACATGTAGATGTGGTGCTTAGGGACATGGCTTAGTGAGTTAGGTGGTGTGGGTTGGACTTTATGATCCTTGAGGCCTTTTCCAACCTTAATGATTCAGTGATTACGTTTGTTCTATGATTAGTATCGTATAGACACTACAGTTGGGGGCTATCCCCAGTATGTGACAGCTGAGACCTTTTTCCTATTTGGACTGTTTAAATTCCATTTGTTTAGTTTGTTTTTCTTGACATTTTCTGTTTGATGTGGGATTGAAGTAACAACTGAAGTTTGGGGTTATTTCAACAAAAGGTTTCTAAAATTTAGCCTCTTATTTTTTTAAGGCATCTCCAAGTCCACAGAGTTCAGTTTTGGTTTGTTTTGTTTTTTTTTTTTTCTATTGCACCTGACTCTCAGACAATGATTCTGGCCTCCCAGCTGATTTCAGTTGCTCAATCCACATTATTCCCCTGCATCCGTTCTGTGCTCTGGCCCATCACATGAAACAAGTTATAACTCCTTTCCCACCTCACGAAAGGAACCAGATTGTGAGATGCCCCTGGGAGTAATGCAATCTGAGACACCCCAAAGCCCAGAAAATACCATGTTGTGACTCATCCTAACTGTGATGATGGCAGACGCGGAGGAGGCAGAACCATGTGGGTGAGATGGACTGTTGGGGACAGAGGCACGCTGAAAACAGAAGCCTGGCCGGAGCCCCAGAGCCCGGGGGCCCAGAGCGGCCCAGGGCTCATCCCTGTGCACGGCCTGGACCTGCTGAAGTCAGGTTAAACCTCCAGCTTCCAAAACGAATCCGTGCCGCTCAGCAGGAGAGGGCGCCAGACAACAGGGAGCCGGGGCTGCCTCGCTTGTGCTGCCTGAAGCCGCTCCCGAAAGGGGACCGGGACCAGGGAAAAGGGTGCGCGGAGTGCGGGGAGCCCCGTGAGCTCCGCGGAGCGAGGGGAGGCACACTGCCCCCCCTTCCGAGCCGCGACTTCTTCTAACAGGGAAGGCAAAAAATAAAGATTTGGCGGAAATTTTTTCCAGTCGTGCTGTGCTGATGCCCGAGCACGGCGGGGCAGGGCCCGCGCTGCCGCCTGGAAGAGGGACAGCAGGGGGCTGCTTTGGCGCTACACGGCAGCCTTTGCTTCGCTGGGCGTGGGAATACTGTCACCGTGGTGACAGCATCGGTAATTCCTAAATAAATAACCAAATTTTAAAGAAAACTAAGCAAGGCCAACTGCAAAATTAATTGAACGAAATATCAATGGCACAGCTTTCAGTCCGTTACGCGGTTCATTGTGCCCTTTAGTCCTCAAACCCTCGCACACCGGAGAACGAG
>NW_010099237.1:2979-6556 GCF_000699245.1 Pterocles gutturalis | reverse complement strand
CATTCTGTGATTCTGTGATTCTGTGAAGCGTCAAAATGTAGTGAATTCCCCAGCGAAGCCTTTGCAAGAAGGGCTGGGAGCTGCGGGGCTTCACGCCTGCGCACGCCGTTGGTCCTCCTCCTGCAAGGAACAGAACTTTCTTCCCTCACTTTCAAACTGGCGAGATGTAATCTGTTGTTCATAGTGCTTCTTCCTTAAAAAAACCATCTTCTCCAGGCTTCTGGGGGCCGTCCAGCTCGTCTGAAATATCTGCGTGGAGGTGCTTGCGTCCCTCTGACCAGCTCCGCTCCGAAGCCAGGCACCTCTTGAAGGTTTTCAGCCTCAAATGAAATGAATCTGAGCTGAAAAATCAAGTGACTTGAATTCCTGGCTTCCTGGCAGCTTGTTTTCAGGGTTTTTTTTTTTTCTTTTCAGCTCTTAATATCTTAAATAATACGGGTTTGGAAACAGGGTTAGCAGGTTCACAGTAGATAAAAGGAGGTCGTCTGGCAGCGGCTGGGTGATAGAAATGCATTTTGTGGTTTCTCCCGACCTCAGAAGTGGAAAGATTTGGGCTCTTTCAAGCTGGGGAGGTGGTGCAGTTGGAGCTGGGCGTACGTTGAGTTGCTCATTAAAGTTTGGAGTGACCTCAACGAGCTGGGTAAGAACCATTTTCCAAGGCAAATAATTCTTACCCAAGAGTCGCTGGCCTCGTTATAGGTTTTAATAATGACTTGGAAGGATTTTTTTTTTTTTTTTTTGACGCACCAGGATTCTAGCTGAGCAGTAAATATTTTCATTTCATAAAAAAAACCCCACTTTGGGTACGTTCTCTAAGTGATTTTTCTTTCTTGTCTTTTATTCCATCCAGTGAAACGCACCCCAGGAGCGTCCGAATACCCAGCCAAGGACCTCAGCACGCCGCCAAATCCCCCCGACCGCGTTGGGGGCAGCGGATCTGGGCCGTCCAACGGCCCCGTGCGGAGCGGCGACATGTTGTATCTGATCGTGGGCTGTGTCCTGGGCGTGATGGTCCTGATCCTCATCGTTTTCATCGCCATGTGCCTGTGGAAAAACCGCCAGCAGAATGCCATGCAGAGTGAGTGCTTTCTGGTTTCCTTTCATTAACATCAGAGTAAAATTCGTAACGCTCCCGTTAGATTTTACAAACAGGAGGCAGTTTCCTGCTCGAAGCCACTTGGCATTTATTCAGACTTAGACTATGGTGTGCCTTAGGTGAAGGTTTGGGGGTTTTTTAGGAGCAGCAACGCCTCCATTTCTTTGCATCGATGCCGGCTGCGGTGCTGAAGAGCTGTGCTGCAGTTTCACCCACAATAAAATAAGGAAAACCTCTCTGTTGGTGAGCAGGAGCCTCGAGCAGACAGGCTGGAGCTCCAGCATGCTTTGCAAGGTGTTGTGTGCCCACCAAACGACTCTGTGCTGGCCGGATTTTTCTCTTCATAATACGTAAATCAGCCTTGCTCCTTCCCCAGCCTGTGGTTATTTTTATGTGTCCTCACTCCCTGACAAAGAGAAATAAAACAAAACTTCTTGCGAGATAAGATAACGTCTCTGACTGCGGCCCGGAGATATTTTTCTGGAAGTCGTTGGCGGCAGACGGCAGAGGGCCTATTGATTAGGCGCCGTTTCAGGACGCTCTGCGTAGCGACTGGACGTCAGCCGAGTCCTTCCAGCCCCACGTTCCTGGTATGTTCTCCAGGATGTGGCTGGTTTCCATTTCTGCATTTGTATGCCAAGCGCTTCGATTAATTTTAATTTACAAAAGCTGTAGAAAGAGAAAAGACATTTCTTGGGTTTGTTAGCCGCGCTCGTTCAACTTCTCAATAAATACGCTTTTTGGTAATTTTATTTTTTTGGCAGAATACGACCCTCCTGGCTATCTCTACCAAGGGACGGACGTCAACGGGCAGATGATCGAATACACGACCTTACCTGGGACGAGCCGCGTCAACGGCAGCATCCATGGCAGCTTCCTGAGCAACGGCGGCGGCCTGAGCAACGGCTGCCCGCACGGCCATCACAAAGTGACCAACGGAGTCAACGGCATGGCGAACGGAGGAGCCGGGCTGTACCCAGGCCACGGCAGCTCCCTGCCCGCCACGCACGTGGACTATGAGCATCCCCACCACCTCGGCAACGTAAGCTCTTGTGCTAGAATTTAGGATTTATTCTGATATTGTAGAATCAAGCTTCGGGTGGGGAAAAAAAATAACTCATCCATGATAACAGCCGCTTCCACCAAATTCCTTATCCCAGAGGAAGCGACTGGGCTGATATTTCTGATCCAAATCATCATGGTTTTCATTTGAGAATATCAGATGACAGCAAGAATTCCACTGACTCTGGGAAATGTGCCTCTTCCCCTCCTCCTAACAGCATGTCAGCTCTGAGAACGCTCCAGCGCCGGGCTGAGATACTTGACTACGTACATATGGTACTTCTCAATCTTCAAGTTAAATAGATTTAATTAGAGCTGCTTATTCTGCAGCTTTATGGATCACTCTTTTTTTTTTTTTTTTTTTTGCCTTTTTTTTTTACCCCCCCACCTGTTTCAGATCTGTAACTCGAAGCAATGCGATTAATTACGGCAAAGCACGAACGGAGCAGGAGGTTCTAGAAAATAAAAAATGCCCCAGCAACATCATAACACCATCTTTTTTTTTTTTTCTTGAGACAGGCTGATTTTTTTTTTTTTTTTCATTTTGAAATAGAAAATCAAATTAAAAACTCATTTTAAGTCTGCCATCCAGCTTTTTTTGGAAAAAAGCCTTCATTTGTTGAAACGCCTCCCGTTTCCAAGAGAGAAGAATGATTTCATTCTCGTCTATGGAAACAGATGGCTCGCGTTCAAACTGAACGAAACGTACTCAAAACTCTGAAAACTGAAAATAAAAAAGTTCAAAAACGCTGAATAAACCCCATGCTGTTTCTGGAGGGGGAAAAAAAAACCAAACGGGGCTATTGTTTGTGTTCGTAATTGAACGCAAGCGCTTCGTTTTATTGAACAACAAATTAGCGCTTGCACAGTAGTTGCCACTGGAGCCCAGACCAGTTGCTTCTTCACCCGGTTTTGGCTTTCAGCCTCCTCGAGTAGCAAGAAATGCCGCTTTTCCCTTGCTTTCAAGAGACACCGAGGCCCAAATGGTGGTTTTTTGGACCTGTCCAACCTCCCAGAGGGTGAAACTCGCCGAAAATCTCCCCTTGGAGAAAGCTCAGGGGCTCACATTGATGTTTTATCCTTCTTATTTTGATTTTTTTTTGGGAAAAGGAAGGAAACCCGCACGCGGTAGCGCAGCTCTGGGTGCTGGGAGCTCCTCGGTGCCACGAGTCGACCAGGTGGGGTTTTTTTTTTCTTTTCCCCCTTCCATGGCGCAGAAAGGTTGAGTCACGCCGCACAGAAGGAGCAGGGTTGGCACGCGGGCGAGGAACAGGATATCCTCATCCTTGTTAGGGCTCTTTAATTGTTTCATTGATAATTTGGGAGAGAAAAACTGTCCAGGATGGCAATCAAGACTTCATTAGGCGCTTCCTTAATGCTCCCTGTCGCACCGAGCGGCCTCAAAACCAGTGCGATAAT
>NW_010099237.1:0-2966 GCF_000699245.1 Pterocles gutturalis | reverse complement strand
CCTTTTTTTTTTTTTTTTAGCAAAAATAGGGATTTTTAGAAATTACGTAGAATTTAAAATCTCCAAAGCCAGGTGAGCTTGCCCAAACTGTCTCCCCTCCGGCGCGGCGGCCAGGTAGCGCGGCTCCGCGGTGGCGTTTTCCAGCGGTTCCCCAATCGGTGTCCGCCTCAGTCTTTGAACAATGAGGTATGTGTTAATCTGGGCATTTCAACTTGCTCGGAACGGGCCCCTTCGGCCAAAACTAACAACACAAAATCCCTCTCACCCCCGAGTCATTGCTGGCGGAGGAATTACCCCATCTGGAAAAATACGGAACGTTTCAGGGGGAAAAAAAAAAAATCAGCGTGGCGAAGTCAAACCTGATCTAATCGGGAGTAATTACAGGAAAGCGGGATGGCTTGACGTCGTGACATCAGCCCCGCAGGTTTAATACCCGGGCTCCGCTGTTTGCTAGCGAACAAGCGATTCGTTTTCACCTCTGTCGTCGGCGTTCCAAATAAACCTATTTACAGCCTGTTTGTTAAATCAAACCTGAGCGTAGGAAGCTGAAAACAGAGCGGGGGAAATGACCGCATACTTGTCTAAGCTGCAGCTATTTGCTTTTCTCTGACACACACGCTGGCAAAGAAAAAATAGAAAACGCTCCGCTCGACTCCGTATAATAGCTCAGTGTTGCCGTGCCGCAGATCTGGAGATGGAGGAGGTGGTTAGAGTCAGAAAACAAAATAAAAAAAGGTCTTGGGACGCTCCCTCGCTGCTCCCTTCTCGGTGATTTGTCTCTTGTACGTCCGACCAGTGATTAATTTTGATTATTTTGTAATTTTTTACATTTCTCTTGCTGCAGGGCGGCGGGATGTACACGGCGGTGCCGCAGGCTGACCCGGCGGAGTGCGTCAGTTGCCGAAATTGCCGGAACAATAACAGGTGATGTGAAAAGTCGTGCGAAGGCAGGACCTTTGCCAAACGCCACAGTAAAGCCGCGGCAAACGAAAGCGGAGAGTTTGAGTCCCCACTGAGGGTACGGAGGAGCTCCGTGATGGTGTGTGGCTCAGAAAACAGTTGCTAATTGGTTGTGGGATGGAATAAAATAAGTTTTTAAACCCCCAGAGCTCATTTTACTCAACATATTCGTCTGATATTCCCTAGGAAGGGAGGCAGGTTGGCCACTGGATATTTTTTTTTTTAATTTTTTTTTTAAACCTTATTTCCTGTGTTTCCTTTGGTTTTGAGATAACGAAATTATTCCATATGGAGTTTGTCAAATGGGATTTAATTGCTCTTCTGTATTTCACATTTCCTGCTGGTCTCTTAAGAACGCCGACGGGCTGGAGGCGCAGCTTTGCTCCTCTTTGCGAAACAGGGGATTTGAGGTTCTTCAGGAGCCGTTTGGGCAGCCCTTGTCAGCGTGGGATACATTTTTTTTGGCGTGGAAAAAAAAAAAAGGATTATTTTATAGAATAAGGGAAAAAATCTGTCTTCTACATTGTCGCTGGGAGTCTGGGTTTTTTTCTTTGGGTTTTTAACTTTTGGAAGTTTTCAAGAATATCCTTCCAGGCTTCCAGCTGAATCTCTGGTTATTTTAACGACTAAAAATAGGACAAAGTCAGACACGCTGGGCTGCTAAATCCTGGATTTTTCCAATCGCACTTCGAATTTTCTGTCTTATTGAAATTGTCAGCTGCCTTCAGCCGTACATCTGGAGAAGCTGAGTTGAAGTGAAGCTCTTGTCGAAGGCAGAAAACCCGTTCCTGTTATTTTCATGGGTTTAATTTTTTAAAAGGTGGATGTTTTACGCCAGAATGAAGAGCTTACTTCCCAATTTTAAGCATTTTTAAATCTTTAATTGCTTTTTTTCCCTTAAGAACGCAGAGGGAATGGGTTCTGTCCTCTGCGACTGCGCCGTTCCTCCCCGCTGGCTCATCAGCAGGCTGTGAACTTTTGAATTTTCACGTCTCCTGTTCTATATTTGACCGCACGCTGGACACACAACTTGGCCTTTGCAGCTGCCGTACCCCGGAGGGGACCATTAAACCCCCGCTCGGCAGGAGAGCTGCGCAGCCGGGACCGCGCCGTCCCCTTCCCGCTGCTGGGGGGGACGTGGGAGAGGGGAACCGGGAGGACCGTAAGCCTCCCGGAATTACAGGAGGAGGAGGAGGAGGAAGGTGGGTTAGTGTGGTCAAGTCAGTAGGTTTTAGCAAGCAGGAATTTGGAGATGGAGTTTTTTTTTTTTCCCCTGTTTTTTGTTCGACCTCGTTCTTAACTCTGTCTGGTCTCCAGTGTGTGCAGAAGGGACGCGTGCTTTGTCCCACCCTCAGGTTATTTCACTTGTTGGACTAAAAGCAGGCAAATTTCCCCCACGAAATGCCCGCGTGATGGTGGAGGAAGGCAGGTTCCAGTGGAAACGCCTCGGGCAGCACAATATTTTCCAGTTCATGAGCGTTTCAGGTTCCTTTCTCGTGCATTCCGCCTGGTAATTCCCAAACGAGCTTAATTCCACCCGGTGCCTGGCGTCGTGGCCGATTCGGGTTAACTTTCGTCGTCGTTTGAATCGCGACCACGTGCAAATGAATCCTCGAGGTTTTGCGTGTTTAATCACCGCTTACTGCGGCCGTTTGCAGCCGGAGCCATCCTGGAGTGGGTTTTATTATGAGCAGAAAGACCGAGGGATTTCCCCACTGGTTACGTTAGTGCTTTATGCTCTCGTGGAGGCGTGCCAGCGGCGGGAGTTGCTGAAATGTGGATACCCGCGTTGCTTTTGTGGACAAAGCCGGGAAGACGGTGTGGTTTGTGCTTGTTACGTTAGGATTCAGAACTGGTTTTTTTTGTTTTTTTTTTGGCACTCAAAACTCTCTGGACACCTGAGGGTTGCAGGGAAATTTATATTTTTGCAGAAAAATATAAATATCAAATATAGCCAGACCAGCTTTGGGAAGACAAAACAAGCTTCCAAAACATTCCAGAAAAAA